>NC_088923.1:42522500-42550000 GCF_038396675.1 Hydra vulgaris
CGTCATTTGATGTTTTTAAATTTTATTTTTTACATCACTTTGTCGATAGATTTGTTTAGGTATCACTGACTTCTTGCACAAAATCATATGATATATTAGGAGATGTTGTATTTCCTTCAAGAACTCGGTCAATTGAATGCTTTAAGGCTAAACCCAACACATGATGTTGACATCAACACATGATATTGTCATCAACACGTGATGTTGATATTCTATGCACTGAGGTAGAGAAATGCCTTTTGTTTTAATTTTCGTTGAATCAATACAACAACTCTATTTCTCACTCAAGTATTGACACTTTTACACAGGAATATTGCCTAATCTTATTTAGTAGAGTGTTCAAAAGTATATTCACGGTCATTAGTATCATCAGAAGTTTCTTGGTATTCTTATTTATTGAAATCAATTTTAAACTCTACATTTCTATTTAAAGAAGGAAGATGCACTACGCATGCACTACGGCTTTAGGTACTTCTATTGCCAAATTTTGATGGATGCACTTTTACAATTTCCAGAAAAGGTAACTTGAAAGTAAACACACTGAAAACAATACCAGACAGTAACAACTGAAAGTGGAAACAGATAATACACCAAATAGCAAATATCCACAGAAAAGTTTAATTAAGAAATAATAAGTTTTAATTAATAATTAAAACTTGTCGTTTCTATAGTACCGCACTTCTAACAAAATATTTCAATCTGCGTCCTTTGTGAGGTTTTTGTAACGGAAAACCAAAAATGTACTATATATCTCATTTGTCGATTCACACTTGTGCCGATTCGCACTTATTTCAGTTTTTGAAACTGCTTTGCACTAATGCCATTTTTTTTACATAATTTGCATTTAACAAAAAATATAAATTTTTTTCAAAAAAATTGTTTTATATTGAAAAATCTAAAAGTATGTTATGTATGTATACGCAAATTCAGTAAGCAATAAATAAAACAACTTGAAACTTTGATGACATTTTTTTACGGAAACCCATAAAATTAAGAATAAAAATTTTTAGCATAGCTATTGTATTTTGAAACAAGAACTGCTTTTTTTAGGTCATTATTTATATCATAATTAGTTTTGAGAACAATAAAAAAGTAAGTATATATACTAAAAAAAATTTTTTTATCTTGATTATTTTAAACTAATTTATATATATATATATATATATATATATATATATATATATATATATATATATATATATATATACATATATATATATATATATATATATATATATATATATATATATTTATATATATATATATATATATATATATATATATATTTTAACTAAGCAACTAAAATATTAAAAACTTAAAATAAATTTTTGACTTAAAAACATCAACTCACCATTTTGCGCCATTAGATTTATTTGGTCTATCTAAAATAGAAAATAAAAGAATAGTTTTGTTTTCAAACATGTTTAATTTCCAAAATAAAATGAAACTTTAATAAATAGTTTAAAATTTAATTATATATTTATATATTTTCTTCTTTAAATCTTTAATAGCATACCGTTGCACTTTTCTATGGAATCAAAGAGTTTTGAAAAGTTTTAATTCACCCCAAAAGATTCCCCATAATCTTTTGAGATCAATCTATTTTCAACTTATTGTACGTGATTTTTGTTTTTATTTTTAACTAATTTAATTGTTACAATTTTTAAATTTAACTAAATTTATTTATATTTTATATTGCTAATTTTTTACGCAAGTAAATATTTTTCTCAACAAGAGTACCAATAGGCCCTTAACAATTAACAATGTCCTCAGTGGGTAGAGTAGGTTTTTTAAACGTTATTTGGCCGTTTTTATTAGGTTTAAACCTAATAAAAACGTCCAAAATACTTTTTAAAAATGTACCGTGTCCACCATGTCTTAATTATTGTTTATGTTTTACGAATATCATTTTTTTGTATGAATATATATTATAAAATAAACCAAAAAGATAAAAAACTACCTTGTTTTTCTTCTTGTATGAGGACAATACAATAAATACAACAATGATAGATATGCATATTACAATGATCGGCACTACAACAGCAATAATGATGTAAGAACGATTATCTGTACAAGCTAATGGTGGAAGAAATAATTCCTGTCGTTTATACTTAAAATTAGTATAAACTCTAAAATATTTGTTATCAGCTCGGTACGAATTATTTTGAGAATCCATAATATCCAACGATCCATTCAATATTGACGCGTTTATATAACTTTGATACTGATCCAAAACAGACGGTAATCCATAAACTTCAACAAGAACAACTAAGCTTCCTATATTAAATAGATATTAAAAATCAACTAAGCTTTTAATACTGAAGAGATAGCATTTTTTTAATATTAAATATTTATTTAAAACCTCAAAAAACCTTTTTTGAGAAATG
This sequence comes from Hydra vulgaris, assembly GCF_038396675.1. Taxonomy (NCBI): domain Eukaryota; kingdom Metazoa; phylum Cnidaria; class Hydrozoa; order Anthoathecata; family Hydridae; genus Hydra; species Hydra vulgaris. The sequence continues at coordinate 42,524,888 of NC_088923.1, forward strand.
CAAATTAACCTGGATGAACGGTGCAATATTCTCTAGTCTGATTGTATGGATACAATTTCGCAGTATCATCCCAAAATTGACAAAAACTATCCTCTGTATTACTCAATCCACCAAAAATAGAAACAACATCTGTAAAGTTTACTCTGTAGCTTAATTCAAAAAAGCAGCTGATTTGTTGTATAACAGATATTGTAGCAATTGAATCATTTTGTGATATGGAATAAGAGATTGAAACGACAACGTTAGAAGATGGGTTTGAGTTTATAGAAGCCATGCTTACCAAAAATGGTGTTGAATTTGTTGAATTTGTTAGATTTGTTAAATTTGTTGAGCCGCCTAAAGCCAATTTGTTCTCTGCTATTATCCATGTCAAATCTAAATATTTTATTATTTTTATTTGAATGCTTTAAGCTACGTATAAGCAAAAGCATATTGTCTACAGAGACTAAAAAGACGCTGCCTCACCTACATATATTTTAAGCCAGGGGTAAACTGCCCAGCCTACCAATACATAAGGATACCGTATGGGATTTGTCCGGTAACCTGGTATGGGATACATAGTGGCATTTTCGGTGAGATCTGTCTGGGAACCGTATGGGAAAACAATAAAAAAGCCGAACAACATAAAATAATGTCCAAGAATTTTTTTTAAATAAAAATGGCTGTTCGCGTAGCGATATGTTATTTAGTTACGTATTGATGAAATAATTGTAATTATAGCTATTCTTTTATTTTTAGTTTATGTATCATAAAAATGATAAATGAAAATTTTGTCCCTACTTTTCATTTGTTTTACAGATTGCTGGAAGTTTTAATTTCCTAAAGTTTCTAGTTTCTAATAAAAATTTCTAGTTTCTAATGAAAATGGAAAGTTTCGAATGAAAGTTTCTAGTTTCTAATGAAAATGGAAATGAAAAGTCTCTAGTTTTTAACGGAAACAGCTGCTTTGCAATAGACAGCTAAATTTGTTGAGTTAAAAATATTCTTTCAGGAAATGGTTCAAATGTCTCGGATACTTTTGTTGTTTATGTAAAACGTAAGCGTTGAGCGCAAGGAATTTTTTACAGAGCCACTTGACTCATCTTTACTGTCTGTTTCTACGTTGAGAAACTTTCATATCTTGAAAAAGTTTATTCTTTTAGACAATTAAGAACTAAATGTTTTCTACTGCCGCATTAAATGGTTTTGTAGGAATTCCTCAAATGCACTTTTTCTTAAGTTAATATTGTACATAAAAACACTGGTTTTAATAAATGCCTCTTGTATTAATGTAAGCAGTTTTATATTTATTAAGAATTTAATAATATTCATGTTTTATTTGGTATTATTATATATTAAATCTAAACTTTCAAACAAAAAAAAAAACAAAAAAATTTTTTTTTGTTTGTTTTTGTTTGAAAGTTTAGATTTGTGTAAACATAAAAACTAAATAATAATCCTTAAAATTTATAGTTAATTTATAAGTCAGTATGTTCCCAGGAATAAAAGTTCTATAGAATTTCTATAAACTTTCAAAACATTTGTCCTATAGAAATTATAAAGAATTTCTATAGAATCTCTGTTAATTTCTATACAACTTTTTATTCTGTTTTTTTTTTCTATAGGTAAAAAAGTTTTATAGCAAATTCTATAAATATTAGAATAAATTCTATAGAAATTGCTATAAAATAAATTATAGAAAATTTAAATTTAAGACATCCTATAGAAATTCTATAGTATTTCAATAGAATTTCTATAGGCCATGTGTTTCAAAAATTTATTGAAATTCTATAGAACTATTTTTCCTGGGTTTGTAAAATCTTTTAAGAAAAATGCAAATATATAGTCAGATTTATTTAGTTAAGATATGTTTGCATTTGTTGCATTTGATACCACTTGCAAGACAGATTATGAGGGAGTAGATGTTAATTACATCCATTTAATGATAATAAATCACACAACTGTAAAATGCCGTCAGACACCATTTAAAAATCTCAACATTATTTCTAAAGCTTAAAATAACAGCCATGATGCCGAGATGAAATGGTTAACCTTCATGGCAAGGGTGCTGGGATTAGCTAGTAAATTTATTTTGCATATAGATTATTTTCTTCATTTATTGTATATGTATATAACCATTGTATATATATAAATAACCTTTTTTTTTTACCAGTTTTTATTTTAACACAACTTTTTATATAGTTTGAGCAAACTTGTCAAAAAGTCAAAATAACAGAAGACACATCCAGTTCGAAAAATGAACTTAAAGAGACTAAAAAAAGTTCAGAAAATTTCAAGAAAAACAAAAAAAGACAGTATGCATTTAAATGACTTCTTTGTTTATCTATAATTAAATTAAAACATTTCATTTTAAATGAGCACAATAATTTTACTTTAAAAAGTATTAATTTAATATTTAAAATTTTTGTTATAAATAATATAATAATAATAAAAATAATAACAATAATAAATATAATAATAATAATGACAATATATCAATGCTAAGGCAGAGATAATGCATCCATGCAGAGCCTATCACTATTTTATTGCAGCCGTTGCTATAAATATAGCCGTACAACCAAAGCAAAGGAGGACAACCAAAAAACACCAAACAAGCATTTAATTGTGAACATCACTTGCAACAACACCAATGTGAATGCAGCTGTAAGTAATCATATCTGTAAGTAATCATGGATTATAAAATAACTTTAAATAAGTTCAATGATAATGGTATCTGTAGTTTTTTAAGTTATTCCACGATTTTACAGCTCTGTTTGTAAAGAATCTATTTTTTAAGTCTTACTGAAAAATTGTTACAAGTTCAATATTGAATTTATGCCTTTGTCTAAGTGTATGAATCCCAGGTATCAATAACTGAAAACGTAAAATTTGACCGCTGAGTTTTCTCATACCCATGGACAATTTTATACATTTTAATTAAGTCTCTTTGAACGATAAATCTTTTAATTCTCAAGGGATTTTTTTACTTTGCGTTAAATTCTTTCCAGACTTTCAATATCTCCCGTTACATACGGACACCATATTACATTTGCATATTTTAATTATGGCCATATATATGATTTATACAAAGTTTTTGTCATTTGTGCGTTTATTAAGCTAAATGTTCTTTTTATTTGGAATTTTCTTTATTACATTTGTTTAACACTTGCGTTTTCCATTTCAAATCTGATCTTATTTTGATTCCTAAATCTCTTTCCTAAATTCCTAAATTGATATAAAATCACCCAAAAGAACTCGTTATTTGTGTGAATATAAAAAATCTGCAACCCATTTCAATAATTTGCCTTTTATACCTTATGACTCTTTTTTTTTTGGCTGTTTAACAATAAATAATCAACATATATATACAAGAAAAAAAAAAATGTCCGTAGAAACGAATAAGTCAGTAAAATCTTGTCAACAAGCACCGTTTTTGTATATACAATAAAAAATAAAAACTGTTCTTTTTTACAATGATCTTTATAAAATAAAGAGTTAAACAGACATGCGCTCAAAGAAGATGAAAATGACAATGCGTCATCGCAATCTTTTCATAGAGCCCCTTTATACATTTTTAATGGAATATAGATATTAAATTAAAAACCCTAATGGGTATAAAACTGCTGCGCTAATCAGTAAATCAAAAAAAGATCAAATAAAATAAATACAAAAATAATTAAATTTACTTGGTGATCCCTTTAAGCACAAATGATTCTCAAATTTTAAAAATTTCCTTTTTTGTTAGAAACTTAAATGAACTTAATGACTTTGCCATACATTTGAATCCTGTTTGATAACTATTCCATATATTTGGTCCTCAATATGCAATGCTATATTCAGCATATTTATTAAAGTTTTGAGGCAGTTTATATGAGTTACTAATATTTGCTCTTAGATAATAGTTTTCATTTATGTTTATTTCAAACTTGTTATTAAAGTTTGCAGGAGCGAGCTTATTATTGAATCGATACATAAAAATTAAATGCTGATAGATATTTATTTCATAAACATCCATCATTTTCATATCTTTCATTATAGGTTTGGCGTGTTCACGCTTATTTTTAGAGTAAATGATTCTGCTAGCATGTTTTTGTAGACTACAAATGTTATAATTAAGTTTTGATGGTTGCGTACTCGCCCATGTTATGTTTGCATAGCTGATGAAGCAATGAATTAGTCCAAATATATTAGTTTGAGACTTTGTTTATTGATACATGAGCGAACTCGATACATCATACCAATTATATTAGTGATTTTAGATTGAATATATCTTATTTGAGGAAGCCAGGATAAATTCTCATCAACAAAAACTCCTAAGAATCTAATACTGGCTTGTTTTTTAACTAAGTTATTTATGTTTATTAAGTTAATTATGTTTTTTAAATATATATATTTTTATATGTATCTGTATATATATATATATATATATATATATATATATATATATATATATATATATATATATATATATATATATATATATATATATATATATATATATATATATATATATAATATATATATTTAATTAAGTTAATTATGTTTTTTAATTAAGTTATTTTTAATTAAGTATATAATTTTAACAATAATCTCCGATGTGGTACTGAGTCAAAGGCCTTAGCAAAATCTAAAAAAAAATACCCACGGACGAATTTTGGAATAAATAATATGTAAGTCCAAAATTTCTACTAAAATGGTGACATATGATTTGTTTCAAAAATCCATGTTGATTCTAGTTCAATAACATTTTACCATCTAAAAAGTTAAGTATGCAGCCTTTTATAATGAATTCCATGACCTTACATACAATAGAGGTTAAAGATAGAGGCCTATCATTCTATGCAATAAATCTACTACCCTTCTTAAATAAAGGGGTTATATTTGTAGCAGTCGATGCGAAGTGGTAGCGCACTTGCCTCAGAAACAAAGGATCCGTTGCACTAATCCCACCTCTGGGCAAGCTTTGCGACATCGGTTGGGAAGGAGGCGTGATAAGACCGTAAAGACTTCTTTGGGGCACCTAAATAAAATTAACAAAAAAAAATTGAAGCTTTTCAAATATTAGGTAGTTTAGAACTATTGAACGATATATAAAACTAGGTACGAGGTAAATTTTCTGGTAAAATTTGATTCAAAATTTACAGGTAAATTTCCTTAAAAAAAATTTTTTAACAGTTTTTAAATTTTGAAACTTTTTTTCACTTAAATGTATTTTTTTTTTCAAAAAAAAATACAACTAAGTGAAAACAAATTTACCTGTAAATTTCAAAATTTACCAGGCGGTAAATTTTCAAAGTTTTTCGGTAAATTTACCAGAAAATTTTCCGGTAAATTTTACCTTTGCAACACTATATTAAGGGTTTATCCATATAATCGCGGTCGTGAAATTTCTACTGCAAAAAGTAAAAATATAAGCAAGGAACTAAATAAACCTTTTTTTTTTTTTGTAATGTGTACATTTGGTCACGTACTACTATCTGAAAAATTTACAGTAAATTTTATGCTATGTCAAATAAAATCAGTCGTTGTCGTGGCACAGAACATAATCAGAACCTTCAAAAACAGAACTTGTTTAGGTAATTTTGTTTTTTTTTGTAGAAAACTTTCAACAAATAAAAAATGTAATCTTTATAATTATTTTTTATAGGATGTTATATTAACTATAACACAATTTTTTAATTTTTTTGTTTGTTTATGTTTTAAATAAAATGGTAGCTAGCAAAAAGTTGCGGTCGTGACGTCGCGGTCGTGACAAAATATTGTACTATCAGATAGCATTACATTTTAGGTATTTTTAAGGTATATTTTAGCATTGCCAAAGTTTTTTAAAAATATATAAGCAATTTAATTAATGTTTATAGTTATCCTTAGAAAAATAAAAATAACATCAACAAGTTTAAAAAAAAAAAAAATCACTTTATTAAATTGCAAAATTTAAGACTAAAATTTAAATAACAATTTTTTCTTTGCCATGTTATTCGACTGATAGTGGTGATTTCATGCTAAAAATTTCATTCTGAACTTTTCAGTAATGGTAAAGTCGTATATCTTCAACCTTTTCTGCTAGCAGTAAAGCATCACTTAGCTGACTATCATGTTGATCGATTTCATTTTCAGCCAAATATATTAAATTTAACGTCGAATCTTTGCATAAAGCTTCATAAAACTGCCACGCATTTTAAATAATAACTTGTCTTGCTTTAACCTTTTGCCATGCTCTTCTTTTAAAAGTTCCTCTTTCCCCACCGATTTTTTCCTTGGGCTGTAGCAAAAAAATTCCACTCGAAAGTTGGAATATTGAGTGTTAATTGACAATACTTCAGGAATTTTACATGAAGGGGTTTTTAAATTAAGATGAACCATCACTCCACAACGTTACTTTGTGAATAATTGAATTGATTACGTAAGCCTTTAAATAATTTATTAAAATTGTTATGCATTCCTCAAAGACAAAATTAAAAGATATAAAATTTGAACTGATTAAGAAAATTACCTTTAAAGTTAATTCAAGGGAAACACTGACGCATGTTTTGCTGTGGTCATTTTTATCTGTTAAATAAGCAACCATATTTTTCGAATCTTTACCATAAACAGCAACAGTGAAGATTGTTATTTGAGATTGACTCCAATAAGCACTTTGAACTTGCTCTTGATGAGTATATCAATAGTTTTGGATAAAATCAAAGTGTATTAATAATCCACCATCCATAATGTTATGTATTTATAATGTTATATATGTTGCAACATATACAGAGTTTTTGAAAATGCTACCTCAATTTCGTATTCACCATTTAGTTAAACGTCACCAGGCGTCTATTTATCGCCACCAAATACATAACATTATGGATGGTGGATTATTAATACACTTTGATTTTATCCAAAACTATTGACTATTACAAAGACTGTTTGATCGATCCCTACTGTAGACAACTAATAACCTAGTCTTGTACTAATTTATGTAACTGACTTCAATGCATTCTTTGTTTCACTCTTTGAATGGTGGTAGCATTCGGTTGGTTAGGACAGCTACCATAAAAACTAAATAAAAGTAAGAGGAAATTTGGAGTGAGAGGGCTGCAAAGAATCCCTTTGTTTAACCAGTTTGTGATATAAGGTTCAAAATTAAGGTTTGAGAATAAAGCGTTGCATATATTAATAAAATTTTCAAGAATTAGACAACAGCAGGTTTCAAGAGGCTTCTCTAAATATGTGAGTATTTGAGCTAGACGAAGTGCACAAAATTTGGAAAATTTTTATCTCGCTATCAAATCCTTCTGCGTACAGGGCATAACATTCCCTCAATTTAAGTAACAAGTAACGCTTTTGAAATTTTTTACCATCAATTTTTATAAAGTCTTTTATACCTGGAGTCCATCGAGATATTTCTTTGCGGTTGTAAAGCTCTAGTAGATGATTGAATACACTAGAAGATAAACGGTTGCGTTTTTTTATCTTTGACTTATTTGGTAAAGAGATGTTCATTTCTATTGTTAACTGTTTAATGAAATAATCTGCCTTTCGTGGCGATTATTTTTTTAAAGAACTATTTGTGTAAATAAAATTAAAAAAAAACTATTTCTAAATTTATACTTTAACAGACATATTACTTAAAAAAACCACCCTGCTAATTTAACAATGTAATATTTAAAACTCAAATAATTCAATTAAACCCTAAATAAAAGTATGATGTTCTACTATCAACTATATAACCAGTTTCTGAATGTAATACTTATCCAAAAAAAAATCCCCGACTAATCCTATTAAATATTTAGTACGTCGTATTAGTAAAATTTAGTATATTTCAAGTAAAACCCTTATAAACCCTATTAAGCTCTAACTAAAAAATAATCACGTGAGCATGCGTAGTTTTTCTTCGGACAAATTAAAATTTATACTACATGTGCTCACGCGCTTATTTTTTCTTTCCTTTCTTCCTCATGTTGAAAAATAGATAAAACGGAAACCTTTAAACTTTTTTTTTCCTCAGATAATAACAGATCCAGCCATAGAATTATGTCGGCGTTCGGCAACGCCAACCTAACGGCTGACCTAGAAGTGCTTAAGGTCGGCAAAAAATCACCGGCCTTGTTTTAATTTTTTATAGCAAAACCTTTGTTTCAGTTTTTTTTGCCAACCTGATGCCGATTACTAACAGATTAAGATCGGCAAATTATTGCCGACCTCATTTTTTCTAATTCCAAGGGCTGTAGAACTATGTTCACAAATAAAAGAAACAAAAATTAAATGACGTTTTAATTGCGTACATCTTAAAAAAGAAAAAAAAAATGAGTATAAAGGCATAATTTTTAAGATTATTATAACTTATAAAAAATATTAAAACTTTTTATTTTTATTTGCTCTTATTTGAATATGATTTTTTACTATACGAAAAATCATTCTCTTTTTTTTAATTTACAAATTTATTTTTCTCGTTTTTATCTACCGTTAGGCTGGTGCAACAACCATTTGCATAGACGTAGTTTTTTAACCCAGTATTTACCTTTAACTGACAATTCTATATATAAATAAAGTATCGTAAAGATATCGCTAGCATTGTAGCCATAATATATATGTATCGACACGTAATAACATCGCACTAAGCTACGATATGAAAAAACGTTCAAAGTTACAATTCCTCAATATTTAAAGTTTGAATAATATTTTGTCACTATTTTAACAACATTTTACCTGCCTTAAATTATTCAGTCCGTGCAAAACCAGTTTGAAAAAAATTATTGTCGATGCAAAATAAGACGCATATTTTATTTAATATTTATCAAATCAACATTCTGTTTTAAAAACGTTATAAAAAGCTAGAGGACGTTATTTAAGAAAAAAATCACACACAAAAAACTCACAAAAATTATCAAAGTCATATTTAAGCAGTTACAATTGAGTTTTAACCTTATCAATCCTATAAACATATCAGACATTAAAATTACTTATTTTCTAAGGCAAAGAAGCATTTTGAACAACTATATTGATTATTAAAATCGTCACTAGTCAAGTTGACTTCATAAAGCCTTTTTAAAAACCAGTTAGAAATAAATTTTCGATCAAAACCAGATAAAAATTAATTGGTACGCAAAACCAGATAAAACGTTTTTTCAATTTGTAATAAAAATAAGATTAAAATAGCACAATTTTCAAATTTTTGTCTTAAACATTCTTTTAATGATATCTCCTCCAATTAATGATAGTCCACTCCTCAATTGAAGTTATTTTGCCAATTTTTCTTTACTCAAAGTTTCAATTTTTAATATGAATAATGAACAGAAGATTATGTATCATCTACAAATCAGTTATAGTCAATTTTTGATTAATAGTCAGGTTTTATTCAGAAATTAAGGGGCTCATTTTAGGCTGCTTCCACTGAAATTTTAGGCTACTTCCACTGAAATTTTAGGCTACTTCCACTGAAAATGGGCTCCAAGCATTTCTTTGTTCAACGGTTATTTCTTAACGTACGGCATAGCTACACCTTTAATTTTCTAATATTATTGTAGAACATAGATTGAATTTTTTTAAAATAACTTTGTTTATAATTTTTGGTTGGTTACAGCTAGTTGATTCTGTCACTTTTTGAATAGGGGCCCGTTTTAGGTCACTCTCCATTATATTGATTTTTATAAATATATTTAACAAAAAAAATATCGGTAAACAGAAGTTTTGCGTGTGCCGTATTCAAGTCTATCCGTTGAGCTTAACGGAGCTATACACCTTTTCAAGATGTAACTGAGAACTTGAAAGTTGTAATAAAGAAAAGTAAGATGTAATTGAGAAATACAACACTTAATTTAGAAATAGCATAATGTAATTAAGAAACACAATATGTAATTAAGAAATTTTAAAATGTAATTGAGAAACCCAACATGTAAATAAGAAATCGCAATATGTAATTTGAAAAACTTGTAAAAGTTGTAATTAAGAAATCGTAATACGTAAATGAGAATACATAATTTGTAATTACGAATTCAATGTAAGCTTAAAGATCATTATAAAAGAACGTCTTGGACATGCATTTTAATAAGTTCAGTAATACAGTAATGGAATTGAAAGATCGTTGTGTTATTTGTCAATACACTATGAATAGAAAGTCTGTCATTAAATCCGTGCAAGCATTTATTTCACCAAATTTGTTTACAACCACTTCTGGAACAACCAGAACCACCTTGTCCAATTTGTAGATATGAAATACATACAACTGCACAAGTTGAAAAAAAACATTTCCTTTTATCTTCATTGAATGATAGAAGAAGAGTAATTGAATGTGCTGAGCGAAACGACGATTGGGTGACTGGCGCAAACTTTAGGTGTCAAATATAAGACAACATACAATTCGGTCCGCAGCGGAAATTTAAATTTTATTGGAAGAGGTGGTTTTAAACTAAAAAAATTAACCAATAATAAAATTAAAGAAACATTAACATGGATTGAAAGTGACTGTCAGTTGACATTGGTGGCCATTAAAACAAGGATATTTAGACAATTTAATATTAGCGTCAACACAACCACAATTGCTAATTACCTCGAAGGCAGACTATTTTCATTTAAAAAAGTGCACAAGGAGCCTACTACAATGAATAGTAATGAAAACAAACAAAAAAGAGCTGAATAGGTTAGGAACATTAACGAACACATTACAAATGGTTATCAGATAGTTTGGTTAGATGAAACAAATTTTAATCTTTTTTGTAGAAAAACGCAAGGACGTGCCAAACAGGGGAAAAGAGCAATAATGAAAACACCTTCTTCAAAAGGCGTAAACATACATTTGATTGCAGCTATATCAACAACAAATGTTGTCAAGATGGAAACTCGCAGAAGACCATTTAAAGCAGATTCTTGTAACAAGTGGTTGTTGGCTTTGTTTAACCAGTGGGTTACATCCGGGAATCGTTTAGAGGATTTAGTCGTCGTAACAGACAATACTCTATGTCACGCTCGTTCGGAAAGGATGCTTGAAAATTCACCGGCTCAGTTGTTACGATTAGGACCCTACAACCCAATGTTAAACCCAGTGGAAGCTATCTGGTCCAAAATAAAAATAAACGTTAAAAATGATATTCGCACTCCACCTGTATTCGGTGCTGGGATTATGAAACAACAAATGCAGTATTTAGAAAGAATTGTTACTGCGGCAAAAAATACAACAATGGGAGGTGATTGTTCATGCGCTGTACAACATACGACCACGCATTACGCAACGATTTTAAATATGGAAGACAACCAAGTTGGTTCTTAACTGAATATCGCAATGATTTTTAATGACGTTGTTTAAATTTTAAATTTTTATGTAAATAAATTATTTTTGTTTTATTTATTATTCATTTGAAATCTCAATTAAATTTTTCAAAAATAAAAGAAAGTTTTAATTGACACCCAATAGGATTTTTCCAGTTACCGCCTAAACCTCAAATGCCTTTTTCATGATTTTTCATATTTTATTGATATTATATTATTATTTTCAGCCGTAAATTACAAAGTATATTAGGACTACAAAATTCAAAATACAAAGAGCTTTGTATTTTTTATACTTTTCTCAATTACAACTTTTATCTTCTCAATCTTACGATTTCTTACTACATCTTACGATTTCTTATTTACATCTTTCATGTTTTAAATTACATCTTACGTTTCTTAATTACAACTTTCAAGTTCTCAATTACATCTTGAAAAGGTGTAGTCTAAAATTTCATAATTGTTTAATGTGAAGAAATGATAAAATCTTTTTTACAAAAACTATTTTCAAAACTAAACGATTATAAAACAATGTTTTAAAATATTTTTTTAATAATAGAGAAGCAAACAAACTTTTTAATTTAACATTTAAAATTTTTGACAAACGTTCCGTTAAGTCTAACGGAGAGATGAGAATGCGTACTAATACATTGCAATACTATCAAAATTATTTTTTAGTTTTGCTAATATAATAACGTGGTGATTTAACGTTTATTTAGGATAAGCCAAAGTTTGTTTATATTTTATAAGTTTTATAAGTTGCATGGTTTTGTTATGAAGCGTTAAAATATTTTTTTTATAACTATAAACGTTGTAAAAGAAAATAGCAAATTAATTGTGTTGTTTCCTCCAAGCAGCTGACAAAATTACGAGGAATTTTATTTACATTATACAATTTTTATCTAGAATAAAAAATAATTTTTTTGGTAAAATAAAATCTAAAACATAACTTTTAACGTAATTAGTATCGTGTGCATAACGTAAATAGTATCGCGAAGTTAAAATGTCTTATATTTTATAATGTTAATTTATATAAACTTACACACAAACATCCAAATTTGAATTTTCATTTTTTTCAAACTTTTGTAGGCGAAGTGAGTTTTGTTGAGTAAATTCTTTAAAGAAGAGACAAATCCTTTTTAATAATTTTTTTTTCCAGTTGAAAAAGTTTGAAAAAAAAAAAAGTTAATTGCATTGTTACTTGTCAGGGGTTATAATTCGTAAAACTAATTAATTTATAAAAGTGTGTCAAAGTTGTTTTTTTTTAAGACATATTTTATTTGTACCATAGTTTGTAACCAAAATAAAAGTCTTAAATCTCTCCACTTGCAAAACTTAAACTTTTAGAAACAATATAAAAATAGTAACTCAATACAAGAAAGACATTTATGTTGACATTCTATTTGATATTAATTAACATAAGTCTCCGCAAAAAAGTAGACGTTGATTGGATGTTTAGGTAACTAAGGTGCATAAGAAAATAACTGATAACAAATGTTTTAATTTGACTGCTTCATATTAGATCTTAATAACAAACTTTATGAAAATGCCTCGTTTTTGAAATCGTATATTTTTCGATAATCTAAAAAACAAACATTAAGCCGTAATATTTTGCCAAAATATAAGCACTGGTGCTTGGGTTGTTCGCCTTGGGTTGTTCGATAAACAAAACTTTTTTTCTTCCGTAATTGAAATTGCTGTTGCGGAAGTTGAACATGCGCAAACTCACCTTCCGTAAGGCATGATACGAAAAAAATTATTAATAACTCCGTAATAACGCTTTACGAAAAAAAATTTGCTGAAAAAATCATTTCGAAAGAATACTTGCGAAACAGTTCCTTACGGAATGAGCATTTCGGAAAGTTTTTATTTTTCGGAGCATTTCGGAAAGTGCACTTACCGAAAAGAAAGCATTCATTAAACAGTTATATTTAAAAAAAAATGTTATTTCTTGTAATTATATAAGAATGTTGTTAAATAATTTTTCAATAGTTTATATATATATATATATATATATACATTTAAATTTTGCTTTCTTTGCCCCCTGTCGCTACGCCAGTATTTATATATATTTATATATTTCAAGTACCGCCCTTTCGGTTGCATGTCTATAAAATTTTTTTGAATTTGCTCGTTGTTATTAAGGTAATAAAAGCGAACGCTCACATAATAGAGCACCTCAAAAATAAAAAAAGTGAAACCGACTAAACATAAAATCTTTATAATTGAAACAAAGTGATAGCTTTTTTTAAGCATTTTAATATATAATTAAGTTTTAGCATTAGCATTCATTACATAAATGAGGTCTTTTTTTGATTTTAAAAAAGGCATTATTTCCCGATTGCGCAATTGCATTCTTATGTTAACGCTGTTCAAGTCATCTTCATTATTTAATTCTTATTCATTAAATGACATTTTAAAAAGTATATTTTTTGAAAGTCTTGCTTTATTAATAAAAGTAAACAACTGAAACTTATCAATATCATATAATAATTAGTATTTTAGTTACTTAGTTAATTATACGTATTTGATTCATAAACGTTATTTAGTATATTTATTATGCCGCGTTTCGTAAATTTTTCCTGTTATGAACCGTTTCGCAAGATGCGGTGCGAAATAGCTTCGTTTCGAAAAAAATTTAGTTTTGTATTATTATTTCAAAAAATAAAGCCTTAAAATGTTACTATGTTACTATACTGAAAACAAATTTTTAATATAAACATTTTGGTATAGATAAAATTTTATTTTTGACAATTATATCCGTTTGGGAAACAAACTTTCTTTATAGACTTGAAAACGTCGTTAAGCGAAAGAACTCGTTTCGCAAGTGCGACTTCCGTAAGCGCTACTTTCGTACTTGGTGTAGTTAAGGCAATTAATAAATTATTTAAATTCTTTTATTTGGAATTTGCAAGGTTTTATCAGCGTATTATGTTCAACAAGAGCTTTTGATGGCATAACATTTTTCGCTTCAGGTTTTTAATATTAAAGAAACTTTTATTTTTTATATATAGTTTTCAAAAACTACGCGTAATAGTGAATCTAAAGAACACCATTTTGGAGTCTTTAGATCAATTCCGCTCATTGGCGTTAATATAAGTTTTGTTAAAAACTTTTGAAAAAGTGCCTTAATTTACTATAGATCCTAGTTGTAATCGGTTCTGACATATATTAACTATATATAGTTGTCAAATCACAATATTTCTATCGATTTTCACAAAAAATACTAGAATTCCGACCAAAAATGAGCTTATAATTAAGAAAAATTGCCAATAAACGATCAGAACAGATCATATTATTAAGCAATGATGTTCATTTGACCTAAACAACGTATTTATTTAAAATCTTATTTAAATTTGGAAAAGCGATAGTGATTTTAAGAAAATTAAAAAAAAAAAAAAAAGAATCTTTGGTCTGGGTTTTTTTCGATATAAAGATTTGTATTTTATGATACCGCAAAATTTATCATTTTAATTTTTTTCGCCTTTTCATAATTCAAAGACCTGATCATTTAACGAAAATATGTTGTTGTCATCAAAATATCATAAAAACGCTATAATATTTTAAGATTGCCTTAACTACACCGATTATGTAGCAAAATAGATTTATTTCGTAATTCAACTTGCTAAAAAGTACATTTCGTAAGTCGTATTTATGAAATAAACTTAGACGGTTTTTTTTTTGTTTCCTAAAATTCGGTACTAAAAAAAAAATTTCCTGATTCTCAAAATCCTTCCGAAAGAATTTTATTTTTCCGGAATTGTACGAAATCTTCCGGTTAACAACTCTAACTGGTGCTAACATTTTTATTATTTCAACAAAGACTATGATAAGCTCTTAATATTTTCAAGTGACATAATATTTTATTTATTAAATTATAATTAATTATAATAATAAATGTTTACAATATACATAATTTATATGTAACTGCTTAAATATAATATAATACCAGTGTTGGTCTCTTGAAATGGCGGCAAAAATAACAAACGGTTATTTTAATAAATTTGTCTGTAATGGAATTATATATCAAAGGCTTATTTATTGATAAACATATAAATTTAAAAAAAATACAACTTTTTGTTGACAAAACATGTGCTGTTAATAAAATGCAGTTTATATATTTATATAAATTTCAAACATGAAGAAATTTGTAATACCTATAAAGTTTGTATATCTTTTAACTACACAATATTGAGAGCTAATGTTATTGACGCAGCTGCACGGAAGGCAGATGAGTATTTTTTTAAAATAAACTGTTTAAAAAAAGTTCGTTCATACAGATACAACAAACTATTTAATGTTGTATCAACTATTAGCTTAGGTCTGTCAGTAAACACAATTTAAAGGCTTCTTCTAACGTGTATATATATATATATATATATATATATATATATATATATATATATATATATATATATATATATATATATATATATATATATATATATATATATATATATATATATATACATATATATATCTATATATATAAACACTTATCTATCTTTTATCTTCAACATAATGTTTCACCATCAGGAAGAATGTCTAAACATAACAAAACTCAAGTTATAGAAAAATTATTTCACA
This sequence comes from Hydra vulgaris, assembly GCF_038396675.1. NCBI lineage: Eukaryota > Metazoa > Cnidaria > Hydrozoa > Anthoathecata > Hydridae > Hydra > Hydra vulgaris. The sequence goes on from NC_088923.1 coordinate 42,540,695, forward strand.
GGAAGTTGGAAATTGTTACAATTATTTATTTAATAGCTGTAGTGTTTTGCAACCAGGAAGTTGCATCATTACATTAGATAATTAAAAAATCATGAAAAGAATTCTATAGAATTAGGATAATTTTCAGACTGATCATTTGTTTTTATAACTTTTTAAAAGGAACTTATTTTCATGTCTGCATTTAGAAATTAATTCAGATTTTTTATTCAGAAAATTTTCTTGATATAAATGAGTGATAATTTCAAATTTTTCTTGTAAACATAGTATACATTTTTTGGAGCCAATAAGTTAAGCCAATATATTGTTTATCAGGGTTGTTTTGTGAGGAAATAATGCATTTGTAAATAATATTTTTTGATAAGCATTTGCCATTCATAGGGCAGTCAAGTTTTTGCCTGCAGTTACAGTTTTCAGTATTTTTTTCTTTGAGAAATTCATTTTTATTAATCAATGCAAAATTATTGCCTTTTATAATTCTTTCAAGATTTTTTGTACAGCTATAGCTTACTTTAATAGTGTTTAACACTACTAAAGTAATAATAAACAATATATTGGCTTAACCGAGGGCAAATGGAAAAAACGTTCTGCCAACCACAAGCAATCCTTTAAACATAAAAAATACTCAAAAGAGACTATGCTGTCTAAATATATTCGGCAACTAAATGTAAAAAATATCAATTTTACATTAAACTGGTCTATCCTAAAAACTGCGCCTGCCAATAATAACATTTCCAAAAATGTATACTATGTTTACAAGAAAAATTTGAAATTATTATTCATTTATATCAAGAAAATTTATTGAATAATAATCTGAATTCATTTCTAAATGCAGACATGAAAATAAGTTCCTTTTAAAAAGTTATAAAAACAAACGATAAGTCTAAAAATTATTCTAATTCTATAGAATTCTTTTGATGATTTTTTAATTGTCTAATGTAGTTGATGCAATTTCCTGGTTGCAAAACACTACAGCTATTAAATAATTAACTATAACAATTCCCAACTTCCTGTGAAATAAGTTTTCTATAACTTGAATTTTTTTATGTTTAGACATTCTTCCTGATGAACCTACTGATGGTGAAACATTATCCCCTATAACATTTTCAGGTTACATTACGTATTGTAACGTAAACGAGATTCGTTACGTGCAAAATGTCCGCTATTTTTACGTAACCGAGACGAAAGATTTTACGTAACGATACGTAAAATTGTAACGTATCGTTACGTGCAAAAATATAATTTTTACTTTTCCGAGATGTAACGTATAGCGTATTAATACGTAACATTTAGACCTAATAAGGTGTGATCATGGTCACCTACGGCGACTTTCAATTTGCGACATTTTGAATTATTATATGCGATTACATTTTCGTCAAAGCTTACACTTATAGCCGAAACAGTTCAGATAAAACAACTGAAACCTTCGTCTAAAGTGTAAGGGGTAAACAGATACTTTTACAACAATAGTAATTGCACTAAAACTTGAAACAACAACCATCAATACTAATAAAAATTCTTTTATTACTTGATTGTAACAAAAGCTTACTGTATTACACTTAATGTAACATGCAGGATGCAAGAGATTGTCAAAATTGACATTATAAACACATTTTTTGATTGTGGGGTAATAAAAACATAGGAATTGTTGCACTAGTATATATGTCCGTATATATATTTATATGTATATATATATATATATATATATATATATATATATATATATATATATATATATATATATATATATATATATATATATATATATATATATATATATATATATATATATATATATATATATATATATATATATATATATATATATATATATATATATATATATATATATATATATATATATATACGGACCCGTAACGTGAAAATTTTTAGAAAAAAGGCAGATTATAATAGTAAATATAAATTTTTCTTAATTTTACATTTAAAAGTTGTTTGAAATAAAGAGAATTTGCAAATAAAGGCGGATCGATAGCACCTGATTACCCTCCTCCCTCCTCCTCATATATATTTCAAATTTCATATAAAATTTATTGATGACGATCAGAAAAAAGCATTTAATTCAGAAGTTTATTATAACGAAAAAAATAATTACCATACACGGTCGTTCACACTTACTTAATTAGCGACAAGTTATTGTACGCAAGCGCATTTGGATTATAAAAATTTTTGGACTTTCAAAATGGCTTCGGGCCTTCGCAACAAAGTCAATTTTTAGTTGACAACTAGTTTTTTTCTTACTATTTGCTTTTTTTATCATTATCTACCAGGATAAGTAGTTGTGAAATATTGGTAGTGTTTTGGTAACTTAATTTTTTAAAAAAGTAAGTAAAATAATAGGAGAACATTTTTTTATGACTGATGCAGATTTACTTAAAAAAAAATTTTTTTTCTTTGATTTGTTTACAGATTTATAAGTCCTTTTTCTTTTTTTTTGAGCGGTAAAACTTAAAAATTTTCATAATTTTATTTATATGAATCTTTGATCTTTTTATTACTTATGAGTAATGTTCGCACTCAATTTTTTTTCTTGTTCAAAATTTATATCCAACGATTGTCATAAATTTACACCATTTTAGTTAACGTAAATTGTCCTTTATAAAAAAGTTTGCTCAGTTTTTCTATTTTAATTTTAAATAAAATATTTTATTTTGTATGCAGTTTATTATTGATTTATTAGCTTAATTTAAATTAGAAATGTAAATACTATTTAATAAATGAGGTTAAAGCTTTTTGGTTAATCAGTATATTTATTTATAAACTTTTTTTTTTCTTAGATGGAGATTCATAACAAGAACTTGAATCTTCTTTGTCGGGTCTGTGGATATTTGGTTGGGAAAAAAAAATACCCTATTGGAACAAACCAAAAAAAATAAAATTGAAAAAGTGTTTCATGTCATGCTGTCAGATGATATAGAAAATGTTTATCCAAAAACAATTTGCCATAAGTGCTCTAATACCATAAATAATGTTATCAAAAGAATGACATCAACAACACTTTGTTTATGTATGAACTGGAAACCTCATTGTGAGGAATGCTTTTGTTGTCAGCAGGTAAAAAAACTTAGTAAAGGTCTAAATGTAGCCAAATTATTTAAACACAATAAAAAGCTCATTGGTCGCCCTGATATTAGTAAAAAAGTATGGTCACTTTCAATGATTGCTAAAATAAAAAGTAGCATTGTGATAGCACATGACTCAGATATAGATATTGAGGAATTAAAAAACCAATTTAATCCTCATTTATCACTTTGTCAGTGTAATTTATGTAGTAAAGTACCAAAACAACCAGTTACTCTTAAAAGATGTGAACATTTATTTTGTTTTTTCTGTCTAGTGGAAACTATAAAGGTAAAAAAACTTAATGAAACATTTTGTCCAAAATGTAAAGAGCCTATTTTACCTACAGACTTGGTGACCAGTGTAAAAACAAATTCTGTTTTAAACATATTAACTATTGAGTGCATATGTAAAAAAAAGTTCAATGTAATGAAAGAGTATGATTTATATACTAATCATAAGAGTATATGCATTGATAAATCAATAGCACAAACAGCCTCATTGTTATCACCATCTATATCATTATTTACTTCTAATTTGGCTTCATTCATCTTTTACAGTAACATCATCAACGTCATCATTGTCAACATTACTTAACAACAATATTTCTGAGATTTTCAATCTTACAGTGGATGACAATATTCCAAGAATAGTTGAAGATGCTGCACTTCATGTTCTTAAGAAAAAGATTGCAAAAGATGGTAAACAAGTTGTTGAGTTTAAAAGTGGAGGTCCTAGAGTAATAATATATTTTAATTTTAGCTTAATTTATAATAACCATTAATTAAATAGGTATTACTTTTCATAAATCTTTTTTTTTAGCCAGTTTTGTTTTCACTTGCTCCAAAAGCTTATGTAAGCAGTGACCAAGCATCGACCACAACAGTTAGAGTCAGAAATGCTTCTATTAAAAGACAATTGAAAGTTGTGTCTGGTACATCCAATGATGCAATTTGTTGTCAATCATCAAAACTCCTTAATTCTTTTCAAGCAGAGTCAAAAGGATTAATATTAGATAACCTAAATACCGAAAGAGTAGTAATTAGTGCCACTAACATGGTAGCAATGAAAGCAGATCTGTGCATACCATGGGAAAAGCTTAAAACAATTTCCAGGTTAATATTTTTCTATATAAATATTATTCTATACTAATTTTTATAGCATGACATATAATTTATTTTGTTTGTTTAAAGGTGGCTGAAGAGCTTTAATATAAATACAGCATCACATTCTTCTCAAAGAATAGTTGCTGAAAGGTTATCTGGTGATGACCTTATTGTGGAAAATGCACCATTTACTTTTGAAAAAAAAGAGAAAGGGCATTGAGATAAAAATATGCATCTTGGGGTTATATTGAAAATTTACCAATGCATATTTTAAGACATCTTGATCAATTAGAAAGGTAGTTTTAACAACCAATAATGAAAGTTTTTTTAAAACATAATTTATAAAGTAAATTTTTTTTTCATTTGGGTATATTTGTTATTAGTTAAAATGAAAACCATTGCCTACTAAATAATTTATTATTTTAAAATGTATTTAATTATTAAATAATTTATTTTTATGTAGTTGTAAAAGACTTCATTACCACAAATTTATTCCTGATAAAGAGATACAAATTAAAATTGGAGGTGATTATGGTGGGGGGAGTTTTAAAATGATATACCAGGTTGCAAATACCCTAAACCCAAACAGCAAAGACAACACCATAGTTTTTAGCATATTCGAGGCGAAGGATTACAGAATCAATATCAAAGTAGCCATGTCAAGGTTTGAAAAGTAAATAGAAGATCTTCAAGAAATGAAGTATAAGTAAGATAAAAAAATTGTTTTTCTTTATAATAACTAATGTGCTTTATTTTTAGTTGAATTAAATAGTTTTAATAATTTAGTACTAATTAGTTTTAATAAATTATACTTTAAAATAAATGTAATATATTACAAATGATATTTATATTAAATTTATCTTAAACATTTCTACACACCTCAATAGGGATAACAATATTAGAGTATTTGTTTTTGGTGATTATCAGTTTTTATGTGCCCTCTATGGAATCTCAGGAGCATCAGGTGATTTCTATCTTTATTAATGACAAATTATCAGTATTTTCATAATTTTTGCTACTTAATTCGAAATATATTGAAATTCAAACAAAATGGTTGGGACTTTTTTGCTGAATGAAAAACCACAATATGGTTTATAATATTTACATATAGTATTACAAATAATATATATATATATATATATATATATATATATATATATATATATATATATATATATATATATATATATATATAATTAAATAGTATATTATAGTAAAAATAATAAATTTATTAAAGATTATTAAATATGATTTTTTATAATTTTTTTTTATAATTAATAATTTTAACTATTTCTTATCCATTTTATTTTAAGGGAGGCATTGTTGTCTTTTCTGTTATGCAACAGCAAATGACATGAATCGTGAGCAGAAAAGTTCTGAAATAAAAGATCGTACCTTAGAAGATCTACTATTGGATCATGAAAAATTTATAGAAAACGGAGGTTTAAAGAAAAATGTAAAAAACTTCAATAATGTCATCACAAAGCCCATTTTGAAAATACCACTAGATCAAGTAATGTTGTTTTTATTTGTAGTAATAACTTTGCAGTGCAGCTTAATAAAAGTACATTATTATATACTTTCAATTTATATTTTTAGGTATCTTTACCTAGTCTCCATATGGCTCTTGGTATTTATTTGAATTTTTTTAATTTGTTTGAAGAAGTCCACCAATTAGATATTATGATTGCTGCAGAAGCAGTCAAAAGCAGAATTAACTTTTCAGAAGAATATCCAGTTTTTGTATCAAAACAAAAACAATTGTTAAATCTTCAAACTGAAATTCTTAACTTTGATAATCAAATCCAAGAAATCAATGATGTCATTTTGTTAGCTGCTGTTAACAATTCAGATAATTTAGAAAATTTTCAATCTCTCTACTCTAAAGAAATTGAGTTACTTAATAGTGAAAAAGCGAAAAAGGTTATACAGTTTATTGATTTCATTGATTTGATATTTTTATGATTTTATATTATCTATTTCATATTGATATGTGTAGTTATAAAAGTAGAATTTGTGTTTGTAAATGAAATAAGAAATGAAGTTGTATAGGTGTTAACTTGTATGCAGTAAATAGTTTTGCAAGCATTTGCTATAGTGCAAACTAATTGTAGAAAAAAGCTTAAACGTCAATCAGTTTGAGTGTATTTAGAACACATTTTTACAAGTTTGTGGTCAAGCAATTTGCTTTTTTTCATAAGCACGAAAGCAATTTTTCATATACAGATTTAATTTTTGTTTTTTTCTCTCTCTGATCACTGTTTTTTTTAAACTCTCACTGCATATGAAATAATTTCATATGCAGATCAGAGTTTAAAAAAATAGTGTTTTAAATATCAACCCTTTCATTCACAGATTAGTCTTTGTTTTTATGAAATGAATAATATAATTATTACTGCTATGCAACTATTGTTAGTTTATGTTATACTACTTTAAGTTTTTTTTAGATTGATCTTTATAATACTCTATTTGAAAAACATTCATCAGAAATGGGTCAGAGACCATGCACTAAGATGATTGAGACGATACTACAAAAGCTTAAAGTACAACGTCAAGCTTACCACGGAAAAAGTTTTATAGGAAACCACGTGCATAAAATGCTAAAAGTAATTAAATTAGATATTAATATGAATAAAAAGCATGACGTAGTACGTAAAAGACAGATAACTAGGTTTTTACTTGATAAATAATAGTTTATTATCTTTTTTTTTTACTTTTAATACTAATATAGTTTTGGAAAAATTGTAATTTAATGCAATTAAAACAAATAATACATCAATAAACCTAAAAATATATCTTTAGTAAAATAAATTTGCTATTTAGAAATCTTCAATACTTCAGCCATGCAACTGTATCCCGAAGCTTGTTCACTATGAAGGATATTCAGGAACAAACATGCATCAGTTTGCAGTTGAAATTAGCAGTAAATATAAACAACTATTTGATAAATTTGCCCAGTGCTATAAAATATTTTCTTCGAAAAATACAATTACACAAGACGATTTAATTCTTTTAAGTAAGTCGCACTCTATAAAATGCTTTAAAATAAGTTTATGTATACTTATTTTTTTATTTTTTTTTGTTAATTTAATTTTAAATTTTTTTTAGAAAAAAATTAACGACTTGATGAAATAACGAATAATAATGATAAGAATAATATATGATGAAATAACGAATAATAATAATAAGAATGAATAAATGAAAATAAACGACTTGATGAAATTTTATCGCTTAAATTGGCCAGAGGCTTCAGTGACACCTAAGCTGCATATGTTGGAACATCATGCTATTCCGTTTATGCAAAAATGGGGAGCAGGATTTGGGTTTTATGGAGAACAAGGTGGAGAATCAATTCACATGGAGTTTAACAAACTCAAAACTACTTATCAATCAATTCCTTGCCCAACATTGCGATTAAAAAGTATTCTTAAATCTCATTACCAAAAGACAAACCCAGAGAATATGCAACTTAAGCCATGTGTAAAAAAAAGGAAAAAAATAGGTTAATTAAAAAGTTAATTCAATACTGAAGATTTGATTGCCGAGAAGGAAGTATCGATTTGTCAAAAAAAAATTTGTTTAACTGGATTTACCAGTCATAAAATATATAGAACCGAAGTCTCCTCAAGAAAGAAATTAAAAACGGCTATTTTCATAGCCACAAACATAATGAAAACATTATTTGATATAAAATAATTTTTTAGTTATGGGCGATGCATAAATACCACCTATGTCATTTTAATTGTTTCTTTTTCTCGCGTATACGCGCAGATCAGTTATATAACGTATTATTCAAAAGATAAATTTGTGTATGTATATATATATATATATATATATATATATATATATATATATATATATATATATATATATATATATATATATATATATATTTTTTTTTTTTGCAATGTTTGATGAATAAGCATATATTTTTCAGAAAGCTTTTAGATGACCCGACAAATTGAGAAAATAACGGTAGAAAAAAGTTAGATAAAGTGTTTTACACGAAGCTTTGACTAAGCGATGCCAAAGTAAAAATAACTTACGATTTAAATGTTAGCAAAAAACTTAATACGTTTGCGCTTAGTATTTGCAGATAGGGCCTCCGAAGTCTTTATATACTTTTTATATGCATCACCTCTCGATTTAAATTTTAAGGTTTAAATTTGCCAAAGTCAAACTTTGAGTTATTTGCCAAAACGAAATTTTGAAACAATAAGTGAATAAAAAAACTGTCAGTTTGTAAACGAATAAGGCAAAAAATCTTAAGATGCGACTTTTTAAAGTTAATGCTAAAGAATTTTACTATCTTGAGCATTTTATTTTATTTAACCAATTCCTAACTAGACACCGAAATTGCTGTGGCAGAGCCATAAATAAGTTGTGATACCCTCCTTATTGAAGACATGGACATGTTTTTGAAGAAGTAGTGGGTATTGATTTGAGCATTTATATTTAGACTGACATAAATTACACAAAATATACAGCCGTTTTTAAACTTTTCAACCCTTAAATATTCTGGCTACATTTTTAGTATAACGTAGTAATACTTTTGATAAATATTTGAACTAAAATGATTAAGTTCTTATTAGTTTGATGTTTTCTTGAGTTGCAATTATGATACATGCAATTAACCTCATTGTTTGCTTTTTTTTACGCAAAAATTTTACGTTTTTTCACAGAATTGTGCATAAAAATGTTTTTTGGAATTGTTTGATGAATAAGCATATATTTTTCAGAAAGCTTATAGATCATCCGACAAATAGAGAAAATAACGGTAGAAAAAAAAAAGTTAGATAAAGTGTTTTACATGAAGCTTTGACATTTATATATATATATATATATATATATATATATATATATATATATATATATATATATATATATATATATATATATATATATATATATATATATATATATATATATATATATATATATATATATATATATATATATATATATATATATATATATATATATATATATATATATATATATATATATATATATATATATATGTATATATATATATATATGTATATATATATATATATGCATATATATGTATATATATATATATATATATATATATATATATATATATATATATATATATATATAT
>NC_088923.1:42555000-42557500 GCF_038396675.1 Hydra vulgaris
AGACTAACTTGCCTCTTTTGTATATATATATATATATATATATATATATATATATATATATATATATATATATATATATATATATATATATATATATATATATATATATATATATATATATATATATATATATATATTTGTAAATTTTTCATTCACAAATAAAAAGATGAAAAATTCAACCAATATATATATATATATATATATATATATATATATATATATATATATATATATATATATATATATATATATATATATATATATATGTATATATATATATTATATATATATATTTTTTTAACGTAACATTATGTCTTAACTGGTTTATATATATATTTTTAAACAATTTTAAAATGTATTCTACAAAATAGAGTACTCAATGTTCTTAAAAGAACAGAGCAATTAGAAAGTAGAAACTAACTTAACAAAAATTTTGAAGGGGGACCGCATTTTTTAAAGGCGTTAAATGGGCATTCAAATTACATACAATAATTCAAAATGGAGAGAATGATATAAATTTAAAATGCAACAAAATAATAATTAGAATACCAAATTAAGTAAGATACAATAAAATGTTGCAGTAAAAATCGGTCTTATATGATTAAGGGTGGCAGCTCCATTCTTCTTGGATGCAGTTAATAAATAACTTTGCATTTCTATTTTGTCTAATGCTTCGATCTTATCACGATGCACATGCATTAGTCTAAGTGCTCCTAACCACTCGTCCTTCATGGATGCTCTGATATTATTTAACAATCTGCATAGCGCAGGTGCACAGCTCTCGCATTCACAAGTCGCTACTGGAAGTGTACAGCCAATGCTTAAGATTGTATGTAGATTTATAAAAAAGTTAGCCTATCGCATTTCAGCAATAAAGCTTTTAATTTTTTTTGGTTGTGGGTCTTCCATTTCATCAAAAAGGTTCTTCCAGCAAATAATTTTTTCATCAGAGGTCTAATTTACCAGCGAATAATTCCATCCTGGCAGAGGTAGATCGTTACTATAGATTTTGACAACAACTTTAAGACTTTTGATTATGTCACATATTGAAGCTTGAGATATATATTCACACACGACATACAATAGTTTTATAGCTTGAAAATATTGTTCACTAAAAATTCATTGGAGGTCCGATATAATGTAATCTAAATAAGGAATTAGAATGTTACGCTTGAAGATGGAACTAAATAGTTGTTCAAACTGAGCATCACTTCTGTGTTTTAATTCTAATACAACTTCCTGTACTCCTTTGTGTGCGCCAACCACATCTTGTGTTTGGCCTTGTAAAGAAAAAGCTGTGGCCCTCAGATAGCAGCTCAAACATTCGCAAGTATCACTTTGTTGTGCTGCATATCATCATTGTTAGATTGTTGAGTTACATTACTATCAATGTCAGATTATTGAGCTGTATCACCATCAATGTAAGATTGTTAAGCTGTATCATCATCACTGCCAGATTTTTGTGCTAAATTACCATCACTATTAGCTGGTTGTGTGATGTAAAAAGTGGTTGGAGTAGATCTCAGTTTTTCAAAGAAATTTGTAATTTTAGTAAGTGATTTGGCTGCTTCCTTCATAACCTGATGCTCTTTGGCATGCTTGAATTCTGAACCTGATTTTTTTCTTTTAGTTAATTGTGACATTTCTAAAAAAATATAACTTTTAAATAATTAACACATAAAAATAGTATAATTACCATATTTTGTATTGTATTATATATTGCTTTTTTAGATATTTTGTTTAAATTGGCCATTTGCTCGATGTTCATTTGCTCGATGTTTTGCTGAGTTAACAGTTGTAAACTAAAAAACTTTTATATCGAAAAAACACAATTATAAATAACTTTTGCAATTTTTTTTAATCGCTACCCGGTTTTTACAGCTGGAGTGTTATCATTATGGTTATAGAGTTTTAAAATACTTGATGAAAAAATAAAAAATCCTTTAAATTGCAGTGTTGCAACTAGCCCCGCGCTCCCCTAATAATAATTCAATTAATAAAATATATTTTATTTACAAAATGTTATAAATAATTGTATTTAAAAATTATATAAAAAGTTTTTCATTTTTAAAACCAACACACAAAAATAAACAAGAAATGATTTCACCTATCAGCTAATCAATTAACTACATTATTAGTCAACCCAATAAACTTTACTTCAAAGAAAAAAATATATAATTTTGAAATAAAACAACAGATAAATTAGGAAACTAAATCAAGTATAAAAACAACGTTTTAGCTCACATCACGTGATAATTGTTATAATTGTAATAATTGTTTATTTACTAAGTGCCATAGCGCGGGAAAAAACAACCAATTGCAACCAAGCTAAATATTTTAAAACGCTAAATAGACGATTAAATAAACTTATTTCTTTATGAAAGCGGTGTCCCATTTGTCCCGCCTGTGTATTAAGTCTTTACTAAAATAACTGTTAAATTAAATGAACTATGAATTATTAATTAAGATTTGTTAATGATAAATGAATGTGTTCCATTGA
>NC_088923.1:42885000-42917500 GCF_038396675.1 Hydra vulgaris
AGACAAAAAGTGTTCTGGCAGACCATGCAAAACGACCATTCGAGAAGATCAGCTTTTGGTTCGGGCAAGTCTGGCTAATCGCTTCGACACAGCATCTGATGTAGCCAGTTACAAGGCAACAAGAACCGTAAGGAAACACCTTTAGCAAGCTGGGTTGAATAGCAGAATTGCTGCCAAGAAGCCATTATTGCGGCCTGACAATCTTGGGAAGCGACGAGCATTTTCAAGGCAACACAAGAACTGGACTGTTGAACAGTGGAATAAAGTGTTGTGGAGTGATGAGAGTTGTTTTACTGAATTCTCTGGAGCAAAACAAGCGTATGTTAGAAGGAACGTTGGTGAGAGATTTAGTTCTCAATGTGTTGCACCAACAGTGAAACATGGTCAAGGTTCCCTTATGATTTGGGGTTGCATGTCAGGATTTAGTGTTGGCCGGCTGTTTCGTTGTACAGGCACTGTTAACCAAGACAAGTACATAGAAATACTCAAATTAACCATCTGCCACCAAGCTTTTTGGCACGAATAAGACGTTTGTTTTCCAACAAGACAATGTTCCCTGCCAAAAAACAAAGCCAAAAAAGTTATTGAATACTTTCGAACCGCACGCATCAATGTGATTGAATGGCCACCACAAAGTCCCGACTTGAACCCCATTGAAAATTTGTGGGAGGAACAGTTAAAAATGGTGCAGAAAAGCAAGCCCAGCATTTTGGATGAATTATGGCAACAGTTGGGGTCTGCTTGGCATGCAATCCCAATTGCCACAGTCCAAAAGCTGGTACAGTCAATGCCTAGGCGCATACAGGCAGTCATTGATGCGCGTAGTAGACACTCAAAATATTAACATTTTTTTAAATTTATGTTGTTTTTTTACAAGTGCTATGCTTTTATATCATTTGAGTCATGTTTGGTGCTGTTTGGTGGTGCCTTAACTTTTGCATGATAAAAATAAATGACTTTTTTCTTGTTTTTCCTGAGTGTGGCAAAGACTTTATGCCGCTACTGTATATATAATAAAATATCCTAACCCTGGCTAATAACTTCTGCTATATAATAACCGGGGCATGGGTTGTAAAAAATTATGTTAGTGTATTCTACAAATAGAGTGCTCAATGTTTATAAAGTACAGAGCAATAATAAATTAGTAAAAACACTTATCTATCTTTTATCTTCAACATAATGTTTCACCATCAGCAAGTTTATCAGGAACTTCCTGATGAACCTATTGATGGTAAAACATTATTTTGAAAATAAAAGATAGATAAGTGTTTTTACTAATTTATATATATATATATATATATATATATATATATATATATATATATATATATATATATATATATATATATATATATATATATATATATATATATATATATATGTATATATATATATATATGTATATATATATATATATGTATGTAAATTATGTTAGTGTATTTTACAAATAGAGTGCTCAATGTTCTTGAAGAACAGAGCAATAACAAATTAGTAAAAAACACTTATCTAACTTTTATCTTCTACTTTAAGTTTCACCATTGCTGGATCATCAGGAAGAATTCTCTTCCTGATGATCCAGCAATGGTGAAACTTAAAGTAGAAGATAAAAGTTAGATAAGTGTTTTCTATTAATTTATATATATATATATATATATATATATATATATATATATATATATATATATATATATATATATATATATATATATATATATATATATATATGTATATATGTATATATATATATATATATATATATATATATATATATATATATATATATATATATATATATATATATATATATGTATATATATATACACACAAATATTTATACATATATACTTGCATATATATATGAAGGATGAAAATAAAATAAAAAAAGTTTGAAAGTTGACCAATGATAATTACAGTTAACAATTAAAAATGCTTTTTTTTTTCAGTATGACTAAAATAATTTATCCTACTGTTTGGCGTGATGAAGAAAAATATGATAACTATCATGGAATAAACATTCCAAATCCTTATCATTGGTTAGAAAACTCTGACTCAGATGAAACCAAATCATTTGTAAAGTCACAAAATACTTTATCTGAGTCTTTTATTAAAAATGGGAGAATTAGAAATCTGTATAAAGAGCGGTAAGTTGTAAAAACATTTTCTTGTAACTTTTCAGCCTTAAAAAAGGTTTTTTTTTAATTAAAGACTGAATAGTGCACCCTCACTAAAAAATAAAGATTAAAAAGAGTTTTTTTTTTGTCCAACTGCACTGCCAGATTTACCCATCCTTTGCTAAAGCTGTAATGATGATAAAGATGACATTGCAAAAGATTTCATTGAATTAGTCAAAATAAGTCAAAATTATATTGATCCTTAAGTATTGAGCAATTTTTCAGAAATTCTCTAATATCGTATGAAACAAGATTTAATTTTTTAGACCTAATTAATATGCCTCAAAAACACAGTAGAATCATACATGATTCCATCAATAAAGTAATTGTATTGTAGAACCAAACAATACAGATAGCGTTCCAGCATGCACAGCACCTAGTATAGCACACTGGTTCAACACCTAAAAGATCAATTTGTTGCTCAGTGCCCTGGATCACCCAATCCTAACCCTAATGAAAATATTTGGTTATGGAGGTTAAAGATCAGCATGTTAAAGTTTTTAAACTTTGTGTGCATTAAAGTAACACCAAATGTTATACTTTTGTCTTGTTTGATTGTCGAATCTTTCCCCAATTATATTTCAACACTAAGATCAACTGTTAAAAAACAAGATAAATGGAGACTCATTACTTCTGGTGACTTTAGCCCAATGTTTACAGGTCACATATTTGTGCTTAATGTACCAATGTAATCTTTTTTTGTGACTTTCCTAACATAAGGTTTTTTCCATCTGATGCTTTTAATTAAATGAAATATTGTCCACTTTAAGATATTTGTATGGTTCAAATAAGTTTCTATCGTGTGCTTTGATAAGAATTTTTTTAAATGTGTTAAGAAATCTTCTCTTTTTAAAGTTTTAGACTTTTTCCCTAATTCATCAGACCTTACAGTTTTCTAATGAGTGTGTTTATATTTCTTTGCTAATCTAGATTTTTTCACAATCAAGTAAAGTTTTTGTTGATAAAAACGCTTTTTGATGGATTCTTGAGACTCTCCTTGATAAGCAACTTCAACCTATCAGTTCTTTTCTAAATATTAAATGCGGCCATTTCAATCTCTCTAATATTTAACACTCTTTAAGCTATTCAAAATGAACCAAAAATGGAAACAACTTGAAACTTTCCAGAAATGTGAAATACTATCATACAATTTAGTATGTAAAAGTTACAGTTATTTTAAAAATTAACTCTATGGAGCATGACTGTCGTAACGCTTACTTTTAACCACTTCTAAACAAAACAGCTTTGTCAGACTTTATGCAGCGAAAGGCAAAAAAAAAAATTTTGGTCGTGATAGTCGTAACCATGATGGTCGTAACAAAAAATTCAATGCTTAGAAACAGCAAATAAAATGATGCAATCAATGATTTAAGAAAAAAAGTATAAATGATTATAAACAACTATGTATATTATGTTTAAAAAATGCAACATAACATTTTCAAAGTTCTTAATTATGGGTATGTGATACAATTTTTAATGCTATACAACAAGACTGTAAATAAGTGTCAAAACATGTTTATACAACCCTTACAACTTTAAAACCATGCCATGATACGATCAAATGATTTTTTTAAATAAGTTTTTTGCTTAAAAGTATTTTTAAATAGTTAAAAAAAAGAGTTTTGGATTTTAGTATGTGTTTTCATAACCTTTTTCCTTTTTTATTTCTTCTTTCTTGCCGAGTTGCCCATATATATATATATATATATATATATATATATATATATATATATATATATATATATATATATATATATATATATATATATATATATATATATATATATCTGTGTGTGTTTAGATAACTATGTCTGACGTCACTGGCTATCTTATTGACTGCTGCCGCAAAGAAATACTACTACATTGAATGAGGGTTTAGGATGGGGCAAAAATCTTTTCTTTCATTATTTTTTTAATTTTTTTCTTATCTTTCTGAAAGAGCTGTATGCTTAAGATAAGCAAAGCCAGTAAGCAATTGCTGATCGTTATACGCTATATTTGATTTATATATATATATATATATATATATATATATATATATATATATATATATATATATATATATATATATGTATATATATATATATATTTATATATATATATATATATATATATATATATATATGTATATATATATATATATATATATATATAAATCAAATATAGCGTATAACATATATATATATATATATATATATAAATATATATATATATATGTATATATATATATATATATATATGTATATATATATATATATAAATCAAATATAGCGTATAACATATATATATATATACATATATATATATATATATGTATATAAATGAAATATAGCGTATAACATATATATATATATATATATATATATATATATATATATATATATATATATATATATATATATATATATATATATATACATATACATATACATATATACATATATACATATATATATATATATATATATATATATATATATATATATATATATTAGGGATATGACTTTTTAATTTTTTTTCAAATAAAATGTTTCCTGTATCATAAATCGATGAACTTTTACCTAAAATCATAAAAAAGGCCCAAATAGCTTTCTGCAACAAAAAAAGGTCACCCCCAAAATAAAAATTTGATTTACCATTTTTATACATTCATTTTTGACCGATGTTTTAATCTTAAGCTTAATTCTCAGCTTAATTCTATTTATTTCATTATTTTGTTATGAATTTATAAATATAACGCCACACGTTACCATGGCAACGAAACGGCCGTGTGCCGGCAAATACTTGGAATTGTTATGTGATGACGTCATTGTGTTACCATGGTGATATAGACGACTGTAACAGACTGTAGAAGAATATAGAACTTAGTAGAACATTCTGGAAGCTCTAAATAATTATATAAGCGAGCTGCTGTCAGAGCTCAGTGTTGATAATGTGAATAGTTCTATGAAGTACTCTGCGTGTAACTGAGCTAATAAGGAACTACTGTAGCGAACTAAAGACGCTGTAAGTGTACGAAGTATAAGTAGTTGTAGCATTATCGTTAGGATACGAACTGGATTATCGAACTGTTATCAACATTGACTGGATTATCGAACTATAATTGGATTACTATACAGTTAAAGTATTTTATTAATTAAACGACTTTATTAAACGGATATTTACGCTCAGCTATCCGTAAAGTCGTAACAATATTATATGATGTCTCACAAGAAAAGTCATACCACAGTAACAAAGAACAAGAAGACTTGGACTAAAAATTTGGTGAGATTTCAAGAGTCACACAGAAGAAGAGGAAGCGTGGCTATAGAAGAACATTCACTCGATGAAAAATCCAGAATACCACTTCAATTGCAGATCGTAGGAAGATACCAGTTTCTCGGAGCATATGTTAAAGGAAGAAAAGAACGAATAGACCAAATTTCTAAGGAAATTACAAAATTGTGGGACAATAAACTGAATTTTCCACGTGTGTCTGATCAAGTGATAAGAGCAAAGCTTATGAAGGTGCTGAAGGTCTATGATGAATGTGTCAAGCGTGGAAAATATGATGTTCTCAATGCATTATTTGACATCACGAAAGTGAATGGCCAGTGGTTATCCTCGGAAGATAAACGTCTATACCACCTACAAAAAGAAAGTAAAGGACAGGTGGGGTACTCAACAGGACAAGTGGCAAGTAAAGAAACCATTCACCCTTCCAAGAGAAGGAAAGTCCAGTCTGGAACAGCAATACCTTCCACATCACAAGTCCTGTCTACCACAGACAGTGGTACTGAATCTGAAAACTGCAAAAGTAAGAGTGAAGATGATGAAGACGACGACGGTGATAAAGACGATGATGAGGACACTCAGAAAAAAACTAGAAAGCACTACAAAAGTAAATTTGCTGTAAGTATGGTTACATCAAGTGGAGTTTCCACAAAGAAAGCTGCTAAAATATGCAATGTATTATCACAACAAGGTATTGATATTCCAACTCCAAGTCAATCAGCAATTTACAAGTCCATATTCAAAGAGGCAGGTAAATTAAAAAAAAAAATTGATACAACAACTTAAAATGGAACAGTGGTCCTTACACTTTGACGGCAAACGAATAGATGATAAGGAATATCAGGTAGTTGTACTTCAGAATGAAAGAACTGACGTGAAACTTGATGCACTGCGTTTAAAAGATGGCAAAGCTGAAACTGTTGCTGAAAAAATTGCTAAACTTATTGATGAATACAATTTGTGGAATTCAATTAAGATGATCATTACTGATACAACAAACGTCAATACTGGGAAGAGAAATGGAGTTGTTGTGAAGTTGCAACGTATGTTTAAATTAAAGGGTGTCACAATACCACAATTTATCGGTTGTCAGCATCACGTACTAGACAGGATTCTCCGTCTGGTGATGGACGAAGAACTTGGGGGTGATACCTAATCTCCAAACATTGAATACCCATTTGTGTCTGAACTGTTGAATAAGTATGATGAACTGAAGGATAAGTTTGTGAATGGAACTGTAGAAATTCTTGATAAATCAGGGTGGAGAGACGATATGAAGTTTTTGTACCATTTAACAAGAGTGTTTAGGTTCTATGAAGAACAAAGAAACTTCCCTCTGATTCACTTTCAGAACATTCCTAATATGAGCAATGCCAGATGGAACTCAAGAGCCATTCTCGCCATTCTGGCGTTCATTCTTATGCCTGAAGCGAGAAAGAATTTGGAGAAGGTTTGCAGGTTCATTTCATATGAGTGGGCAGAACATTGGTTTAGTAGTCAAAAGTACAATGACAATGACTTCAAGAATTTATCTGATGTATTGAAGCCTTACAAAAAGGCATTGCAGTCATTCAAAAATCACTGGAAGAAAGAGCCATCCGTCATCGACATACCACGAAGTAATCAGATAGCTGAACGTGCAATCAAGGTGATGCAAGACCTGTATGCTTCCTGCAGAAAGAAAGACAAACTGCAACTTCGATTCATTCTAAGTAATAAGCGCTAGACTCTTTATGAGACGTGAGCATCATGTGACCCATGTACTAAACACAGTAGGCCTATAGACACAGACAGTTATGTATATTGTTGTACTAGACGCTTTGATACTGTTAATTTTGTAATACTTGTATAATTATATATCACATAATGTTTTTTGTTATATCACAGTACATGTTGCATAAATAAATAAAATAACAACAGGAGTATGACTCTTACAACATCTTCAGCCTTTAATATTCATTTACTGTACAAAAGTGTACCTATTGAAAATTCGGTTTTTTGGTTTTGGGGTGACCTTTTTTTTAAAATATGTCAAAATGAAACATCTATTCGTTCTTTTTACATAAAAGTTCATTGAATTACGATACAGGCCTAGTAGGTTGCAAAAAAGTCATATCCCTAATATATACACACATACATACATACATATATATATATATATATATATATATATATATATATATATATATATATATATATATATATATATATATATATATATATATATATATATATATACGCTATATTTGATTTATATATATATACATATATATATATATATATATATATATATGTATATATATATATATATATTTATATATATATATATATATATGTATATATATATATATATAAATCAAATATAGCGTATAACATATATATATATATATATATATATATATATATATATATATATATATGTATATATATATATTTATATATAGATATATATATATATATATATATATGTATATATATATATATATATAAATCAAATATTGCGTATAACATATATATATATATATATATATATATATATATATATATATATATATATATAATATATATATATTTATATATATATATATATATATATATATATATATATATATATATATATGTATATAAATCAAATATAGCGTATAACATATATATATATATATATATGTATATATATATATATATATATATATATATACATATACATATACATATATACATATATATATATATATATATATATATATATTATATATATATATATATATATATATATTATATATATATATATATATATATATATATATATAAATCAAATACAGCTTATATACGGTTAGAAAAAAATTAAAAACCAAAATTTATGTTTTTTTAAATAATTTTATGATTATTTAAAAAAACAGTTTTAATATTTTGTTGGAGGTTAAGCTAACTTTTGAGTTGTATAACTTAGTTCAAAACTTGAATTGATATGCCTTGTTTTATTTGGTTATATAGAACTTTATTTTTTAAATATTTTCTTTTATTAGTTTAAAAAAAAATCAAAATGATTGTTTCAGTTAAAAAAGCTTTGGACTTTTTTTTTCACATACATGCTGAATAAAATTTTTATCAATTTTTATTTTTTATCAGGAGGCAAAATTAGTAACAATAAGTATACATTAAAATATATCAATGGACATCCCCAGTTTTATTACATAAGACTGCTTATCTTTTTAATAACTAGCATTTTGATTTATAAATAAGGAAGGAAAGAGTCTCTATGAAAAATTAAATTCAGACTTTCTTTCAACACTAAATATTTTAATTTCTAAATTAATAATAAATGTGTTTTATTAAACTTAAAATAAAACTATTGCTTAGTTCACAAGTTTACATAGCGCTCCAAAGATAATGTGAATTGAAGCTAGTCCGTTGGAGAATATATTGGAGAAAAATATCACTTCCTTTAAAGTTAGGCAACCAAATATTATATTAAAGGTTTAAAATTTTTGGTATCACAGTATCCTTTGGATACATTATGCGGTAGTGGTGCAGTAGTAGAGCACTCGCTTTATAAACAAAAGGTTCCAAGTTCGATCCCCACCAGGTCCCTAGTAGTACCGCGCTCAACTTGTTTCTCCGCGCAGCGGCCTTGTTCATCAAGGTTTGTGTTTTAGAGCTATAGAGTTGAGAGATGGTTATAACCACAATTAAGTAGTCTCCTCGTCTGTATTTTTGTTCCGAAAAAGTGAACAAATTTTTGATGAAAAAACGGATTTCTCTCATCAACCACCCTCCATATTCGCCTGATCTATCACCATATGGCTATTTTCTATTTCCAAAACTGAAAACCAAGAACAATCCTATAAATGACATAAAAAAATCTATGCATGCGCTGGTTGATCGTGCCAAACATTGTATTGAGTCTGATGGAACCTATTTTGAATAAATAATAACTTTCAATGATGATATAATGTGTGTTTTATTTTTTATCCATAAAATTCGTTATTTTTGGGACACACTGTGTATATATGTATATGTATATATATAAATATATATATATATATATATATATATATATATATATATATATATATATATATATATATATATATATATATATATATAATATGTTTACAAATTTGATGAGCCTTGATGTAAAAATGATGAGACACTGAGTAATGTGAAAAAAAGTTAATAAGTGATTTTCTAATCATTTATATATTTATATAAATATAAAAATACTTTTTTTCTCACAGGTTAACAGAACTTTGGAATTATCCAAAATATGGCTGCCCTTTCAAGAGGGGAGAAAGATATTTTTATTTTCACAATACTGGTCTTCAAAATCATAGGTATGTCAAGATGTGTTTGTTTCTCTTATGTGTGTGTATGTGTATATATACATATATATATATATATACACACACATATATATATACTTATATACATATATATATATATATATATATATATATATATATATATATATATATATATATATATATATATATATATAAGTATATATATATATATATATATATATATATATATATATATATATATATATATATATATATATATATATATATATATATATATATATATATAATATAAATATATATATATATATATATATATATATATATATATATATATACATATATATTTTCCCTATTTTAGGAAGACTTAGCATACAACAGAATATTATCAATTTATTTTTTCATAAATGGTATCTTTATAAGAAACTAATTTTTTATTTAAGAAAGCAGTCAGTTAGTCGAATCTAATTAAAAAAATGAAATAAAAATATTTTTATTTCAATTATTATTTTTTTTGCGGTCTTTAAAAAAGCATTGGAGTTTATTAAACAATTATTGATTTATTTTGAAAATAACTTTAGCCTTTTTCGTTTTAGTTACAACAATGTTATTTATGTTATAGTGGTATTGACTGTTATGCAAAAAAAAAAAAAAAAAAAAATTAACAATCACATTTTGTAAGCAAAATAGTCAATCTGAAACTTGAACTTTGTCTTTTTTTTGATGTAGTTTGCACAAGAGTTTTTAATTTTTCAAATCTATAATTAAAAATAGTGAAAAGAAGAAAGTGGTTTATATTTATGAAACAATTATACTTTTGCGAGAGCCATAAATTGCTTCTGTAAACCACTTTAAGGAAGTGTGGAAAGCGAAAGCTAAAGCTCTTGCTTCCCACTGAGGCCTGTTTAATTAATAGGGTTGATAAAAATCATGGTTTTTAAAAAAATGTATTAAAAAAATCAATTTTTTCATTCAAATCCGTTTTTTTTTTTAAATTTAATTGGATTTTTTTGATTTATATTTAACTTTTTTTACCGTTTTGAAATACAAACATTTACTTTTAGTTAAGTAAAAAAAAAAACAGCAACTGGTTATTTATTTAATTATTTAGTTTTATTATATAATTGTAACTAAATGATATATAGTTGTAATTAAATGATATATAGTTGCAACTGAAAATGTTTATTCAATACTGTAATTATTATTCAATTAATTTGAAACATTTTAAGATCTTTTTTAATGCTGATTATTTAAAAATGTTCAAAGACTAATTAATTAATTTTACTGATTCCAATACATTCTGGTTAAATAGTTTGGTTAAATAGGAAAGCCAATTTGCCTGCTTTCTCAATTCCTAAATATTCTTTCTATGCTTTCAAATGAAGCAACAGCTGATAAACAACTTTTGTAATTCACACAGTCATTTCCTAAATTTCCACCAATCACATGATTTTATAGTTAGAGCAATATTATCTTCTGCTTTAAAATTAAGTAAAAGTGGAAGAAAGTTTAGTTTCTTTGAAGCCACAAAATCTATTCCAATCTCTATTTTTCTTTATCAGTTAAATCTTTACCCTTATTTAAGATTAACAATATCAAGCCAAGAGCTTTATTCTTTTGATTCTTTTCAAAAACTTCTTAACATCTTAGCTTAGGTCTTAATTTCTTCTGAAGGTTTTTATGCATCACTACTTTGTCACCAATAGTACTATTGGTGACAAAGTAGTGATACCATCATCAAAGCATCAGATTTAATGCAACAGCAATTGGTTCAAGCATTTGTTACAGTTCTTCTTCACTTCAATTTACACCAAGATTGTTTATATTATTTGTAATATTCTTATCAATTAATGCTGTTTTTTTTCACAAATTATAATATTAATAGAGTTGAATAATATTTTAGATAGGATTCAAGACAATCAGCCAATGTGATATCTTTGACTATTACAAGTTGTTATCAAGATTTTGCTTTGTATGTTTCAAATAACAAAACAGTTGTTTGTAAAATATTTAACAACTTTAAACTACCTGCTCCTTAATGTTTGGAATCTTTAACTAAGTTGAGCATGTGAGTTGAACATCCATTCGTAATAGCATTATCATCCTCTCAAGTTTTTAAGATGCAAGATAGATATCTGAATTGATTCTTGTTGATGCTCACAAACTGTTAATTCTTTATAAATATTGCTCCACTATCAATACTCATGGTTAAAGACTAATCATTTTGATAAACTCCGGATGGTCAACCATTCTATCTGCTCATTAATTGCTTCTTTTTCATATTTTTTGGTTTATTAAGGTATGAATCCAATTTAGTTGACACTATCATGTTACTATTTGCTTATGCCACTTCTTTCTTATATGTTGTTACTATTTGCTTATGCCACTATCTTCTTATATGTTGTTACTATTTGCTTATGTCACTTCCTTCTTATATGAACAAAAAAGATTTACATCTTGACTTCAGTTTTATTAACCTTTGTGTTTCCTTATTTGCCTGACTGATATTTTATACACTATCTCAACCAGGGTTGCAGAAAAAGCGGTTTTTTTGAAAAAAACCAAAAACCATAGGTTTTTTAAAAAAAATCAAAAATACCATGGTTTTTTTGGTTTAAATTAGTTTTTTATTAAAAAATGCCATATTTAGTTATCCTTTTAAATTAAAAAAAAGCTCAACGCATTTTATTTGAATAAACTATATTCTTTATCAATATTACTATTGGTTAATATCAATATTGGTTTCTTAACTTAGAATGAACAAGGCCAAAAGTTAAAAAAATTCTTTCGATTCCAGCACTAGAAGCTGGTGCATTTAATAAACCTTCAATATCCACTATGTTACAATTTCTAGAGATTTCCACCATTTTATTGGTGATACATTTTTTAAAACAGATTCACTATACAAATAGCTTTTATGGAATGGAGCAGATTTGGCTTTTAATTTGAATATTATTGGTAACAGATTCTTGAACTCTTTATCTGCGAAATTCATGGCAGCTTCATTTTCATTTTCAGAAAGATTATATCCAAAATATCTAGGATCTAGTGTGTTTGCCAGTAAATGAGCATCACTGACAGTCTGTCACTTATTTTTTTTTGATCACTTTGCAACTTATCTAGAGCTACTGCAATTGGTTTTAATATTTTAATAAATCCTCTGCATTTCGCTTTATCTGTATATCACTTACTTTTTTACCAATCATGGGATCCAAGTCTTTATTTTTTTCAAATATTGTGAAAATGATGCTCTGGTTGTTGACATATTTTTCAAGTGAATCACACTAAATTCCAGCGAGTTTCAGTAGGAAGTGGCAATTTTGTTCCTCCGCTTAATTTATAAATTGCTCCAGCTTGATGATTACTTCTTATATATTTTATTATTTGTGTAACATGCTTGCTCACATTTTCAATGTTAAGATCATTTGCTAAAAGATTCAGTATATGAGCAGCACACCCATAAGTTATGATAATATCTTTTTCAGATGACAGTTCTTCATTATGTACATTACTCCAGCCATCAAAAGACATGGCTACAATTCTCCCATTCAATACATTACATTTTTTAATTTCTTCTGTGTATACCCTATCTAATATTTCTCCTCCAATTTAAGTTCTAAGGTAGAGTGTATCCTGGATGAAGCATATTGATAAATTTTTTAAATTCTTTGTGTTCAATTGTTCTGAAGCTAGAGTTTGTACTGTATATAAATCTACCAAGTTGCAGATCAAATAAATCTTTCTCTTTGAGGCTTGTTTGTGTGAAAAACTTACCAATTTTCAAATATTTATCAGCTGATGTTGAATTGGGCTGAAACCTTTTCATTTGTTGTTGTGATGTTGATGGTGAGTTACCTTTAAAATGAAATTGCAGTTTATTGAATTATTCTAAATATATATGTTTACAATTTAGGGAAAGTATAAAATTTAAAATGACAATGCAGTCATTAAATTACCTTCAAGAAGTTGTTGATCTTTAATTGAATCCATAATTTCATGGGGTTGTGATTGCTTGCACTTTTTTATATGTTCATGCATCCTTTGAATTTGACCTTGCATTTCTTTTCTACACGCATTACAAACTGCTCTACACCCCTTTCTTTCTGGAACAGTCACTCGTGTATATTTTAACCAAATCATATCACATTTGCACCCAGTTTTTTGAGTATTATACTGTATTATGATGCATCACTTGTTATATAATATATATATATATATATATATATATATATATATATATATATATATATATATATATATATATATATATATATATATATATATATATATATATCGTTAAGAAAACTTCCTGATGAAATAAGTTCGTCAGGAAGCAATGCTTCTTGATGAACCTATTGAAGGAGAAACAGCCTGTAGAAGAAAACAGATAAATAAGTGTTATTACTAATTTATTACTGCTCTGTTCTATAATAACACTGAGGACTCTATTCTATGAAAAAACAAAAACAAAACTCATGGATTCAAAAAAAATCATCTATATTGAAGATTAGTTTTATTTGTGAACATAAACCTCTTTTAGTTTCCTGTTGTAAGTTCAAATCTTTTTAAAAAAACATTAATTTGGATTAAACCAACATTTTTTTAATTGGTTTAAATCATGGTTTAAACCAATGGTTTAAACCATTTGGTTAAAACCATGCAACCCTGATCTCAACAAATAATAATGTTCTAATCATATTGAACATCAAAATATTACATTTACCAATACTTTTGTGGGTTTTTTATTTGAGCTTTCAAACATTTTATTTGCAACCCACAACTTTTTCATTTAGCTTTATTATTCTTTCAATGTCCAAACTGCATACCAGCTACATACCAAACTACTTGACCAGCACCAGTATTATTTTTATTTTTTAGCTATATTGTATTTATAACTAAAAAGCAATTAGTCATTATAAATGAATGATTTTTTTAAATTTCTTACTAAAAAACTACTTTTATATAAAAAGGAATATATTTATATTATTTATATAATTAATAACAACAATATAAATTAATGTATTTAGTCAAAGGTTAAAATAAGGGTAGTCAACCTTTTCATAACTACCGCCCCTTTTTTTCAAGTCAATTGTTAGTAAAATATTCTTACCACCCAGCTGTGGTGTTCTAACCACCCAGCTGTGTTGTTCTTACCACCCAGCTGTGGTGTTCTTACCACCCAGATGTGGTGTTCTTACCACCCAGCTGGGTTTAAACAATTATAAAGTAGATTTACAGAAAATTAAAGCATACAAATACAATATTTTAGTACACTATAAAACTATGTATAGCAAATTACTGCATTATAATAAATTACCTTGTGTACACAGTGTTAAATGTATTACCTTATGTAATTATATGTTCTCTACTTGAAAATTAATGATAAAACACATATTTTTATATTGATTTATTAATACTTTGAAATACATAGAAATATAAGTTCTGTTGTAATTAAATGGATTAACTAATTGAATTATAAATGGGAAATTAAAATGGTATCCTTGGAGCTTATGCTTCAATGTTAAATATTTAATATCTGGTTCTGTTTTTTGTAATAAATAAGCTAAAGTCTCCTATTTTAGAAATATAAAGACAATTTATTTTTTTGGTCCTAGTATGGTTAACAGCACTGTTTTTACTAGATATTGAAAGTTTCAATAAATTGAATACCTTTTTCCACCTATTTATTATAAGAAAGGCATTTTTTTAAATTTTGCCATAAGTTTTCATATCCAACAATGAAATTCTATTTACTTCCTTCATCATATTTGATTTCTAAGAGTTCTTTAAACTTTGCATCAACCTTATTATTTGCTGTGTATAGATTTTTTATCCAGTCATACACCTTAAAGTTCAAAATATCTTCAAATTGTTTTTTCATGTCAGATTTCAGTTAATTAAAGCGTCCACTGAGTTTTTTACTGAGTTTTTTATTGAGTTTTTTATTGAGTTTTTTACTGAGTCTTTCAATATTCTCCTGAGTTAGATCATTTTTGTTCAAGAAATTGATAATGTTCTTTATTTTAATAGATTATGATGGAAAAGTTAAAGTTTCTCAATAAATAATGACACAATACTTTGGCAACTTTTAAGGGTTTTTTTAGTGCTTTGGAGTTGTAAATAATACCATTAAATTTCTTAAAAATATCTGCCAAGTAAAAGTCATCTTTTTGAGCATTGGATTTGATTTTATTTACAACTTGAATTACTTAATGATGAATGAAGACTTAGCCTACATCTTTTCCTACAAAACCTTTTATGTGCACTACACAATGAATACATAAAACATTGTTCCATGGTTATTGTTATTCAAAGGGATAATTTTTTTTGTAAAGTATGTATTCACACTAGTAAATATTGATAATCCAGTTGTATCTGTAGTAAGATTTATTGCAAGTAGCATTTTTTTTTTTGTAAATTAATATTTTCATCAAAATAACATACAAATGACATCAATAAAGCGTTATTGTCTATAATGGTAGACTCATTCAATTGCATAGAAAATGAACATTGTTGGAAAACATTAATCAGTTAATTTTCCACGTTAACTTCTATTGGATCAGTTCTATGCTTTACTGTAGTATTGCTTAATTGCAAATTTTTTAAACCTTGATGTATCTTTTGATGCATGACTATTAAACTCTTTTATTGAAAGGATTATTAATTTTTGCCCAATGTTAAAAATTTTACCACTTTTTGCAATTAATTGTGATATGCCATTAGAGGCAAGTAGTCCATCTTTGTTCATGGCATTTTTTTTTTTAAATGATGCAACAATTGTTGACCAATAAGGAATTTTTTATGTAATTCTTGAAAATATTCAATCGGCTTGTCTTTATCTTTTTAATGTTTTGTGGACAGATGTTTTCACAATCTTTTTGACTTCATTGCCTCAGATATTTTAGTGAATAGCTATGAGTATATTTCTTTTTTTAGGACATTTTTTAAAGTTTTTTCAATTTTTCTTTAAAATAAAAAAATTATTATAATTTGCTTTGTTATTTATTTAGAACTATATACTAATAAATCTAACTATGTATTTATAAGTCTAACTATATTGACAAGAGATCGCAAATTACAAATTGAAATAATTTTAAGATAACTAATGTGCTTTTCATTTATATATTATTTTAATCGTCACTGCCGCAATTATATGAAAGCAACCCATTTTTAATGTTTTTTTTAAGGAAAAATTGTAGACATTAAAAACAGAAAATATCTTTCTATACTAGAAAAAGTTCCTACTGTCCACCAAAAAATCCAGGTTGACTACCATTGGTTAAAATATGAAACAAAAAATTATAACTAATATATAACAATATACTAAAACTAATTTATCTAAAAGTTATTTTTTGCTAGTGTATTGCAATCAATCAATAAATAAATCAGCAAAATATTGTTATAATAAATAAATATAAATATTATAAATAAATGATAAAATCCATAAATAATCGTTAAAAACAATTAAAATCAAATAATTCAATTTAAATCATGATATTTAGTCATCTAATTTAAATCATGATTTAAATTGATTTAATTCAACCAATTAAATGAATAGATTTAAATAACCCTTTTAAAATAATTTATTTTTTCTCAGTAGATGATGGTGTAAAAAATATTAAGCAAACTATTTTTTATATTTTAAGAGTGCTATACATGCAGAATTCGTTAGATTCTGAGCCAGAGATTTTCCTTGATCCAAACACTTTTTGTGTAAATGGATCAATATCTATTCAACAAGTTAGCTTTTCAAAAGATGGAAACACGTGCGCCTATGGCGTGAGTTCAAAAGGATCTGATTGGACGACAGTTAAAGTATTTTTTTTTCAAAAACACATGTTTAATTATACGTTAAAGTAGTTGTTATAGTAGTAGTTGTTATTATAGTAGTAGTTGTTGTTATTATTGTTGTTGTTATCACTATTGTTGTTGTTACTGCTGTCGTTGTTATTTTTAATGCTGCTGTTGTTGTTATTCTTGTTGTTGGTGTTGCTGTTGTTTATATTGCTGTTGTTATTATTGTTGTTGTTACTAATGTTGTTGTTGTTGTTGTTACTAATGTTGTTGTTGTTGTTGTTACTAATGTTGTTGTTGTTGTTGTTACTAATGTTGTTGTTGTTGCTATTGTTGTTGTTACTAATGTTGTTGTTGCTACTAATGTTCTTGTTGTTGTTATTGCTGTTGTTGTTATTGTTGTTGTTGTTTTTGTTGTTGTTGTTTCTGTTGTTGTTGTTGCAGTTTTAACTTACAGATCTCATAATATAAATATATGTTTTGTTTATATAAAGGCCTTGTTACAAGCTTTTGCGACATAAAAGAAAAAAAGCATGTAAATTGAACTTAACTCAGATTATCATATCATTAAAAGTTAAATTTTTATTTTTCATATACATAACATAATAATCTTTGGTTTGCCTTAACACAATTTAGTTTTTTTTTTTTTTTAATGCAATTGTTTATGGGCAGCAATTGCTTATGGGCAAATTTCTTAACCTTTAATTACTTAATTTTTTATGATTTTATATTTAATGATTTAATACTAATATTATATAATTTTATATTTAATGAATTATTTTTAATAAAAATTATAAATAATTTGTAGACAACCCTATGAATTAAGAAAAATGAGGTCGACAAGAATAATTTACCGACCTCAATCTTCTAAAGGTCAGCAAAAAAAGTTTGATACAAAGGTCTTACAATAAACATAGAAACGAGGTCTGCAATTTTTTGCCAACCTCAAATGTTTTAAGATCGGCAGTTAGGTCGGCATTGCCGAATGCCTACCCTAATTCCGAGGGTTGTATAGATAAATTTTATCAATTAATAATAAAATATATAATAGTAAACAAAATATCTTAATATTTAATTATTTACATCACATAAACTGTTGCATTTTTTAAATAATTATGACAAATAATTATTTATCTTTGATAAATCTCTTTATCAAAGAAAGATCAAAAAAAGGATTGAGTTGCATGGAAAGATTGTATAAAAATAAGAAGAAAAAAAAATTATGCTAAATATCATGTTTTTTTTTTTTCTATAGTTGTTCCTTCCACATGTTGTTAGAAGCTTAATTTTTTTATAATTACAATTTTGTACTATTATATTTAGTTTCTGTTATTTATATATTTACAATTTTGTACTATTTTATACAATTTTGTACCATTAAATACTGGTTTTAAAAAGAAAAAACAAAAATAAACAACCAATTTTTTTAAATGATTTGGCTTTAATAAAATCTTTGTGTTCTGTTCATTACGCATTTCTAATATGCGTTCTTTCTATGAATAATCTAAAAAATTAATGATAATTGAAAAGCCTGTGCACAGTGGGCCAAACAGCTGTTTTCACGGACATTGGTTCATAACTTTTGAACAGAAAGTGCTATGGGGTTGATTAAAGACTTATTGGAAAGGTTTTTATGTATAAATTTTGGAAAAACTAAAAAATAATTTTGCTGCAGGTTATTTAGGTCATAATTTAAAAGAACAAAATATTGAAAATATCATAAAATTTGCTTTTTTATAGGTTATAGCAAAAATAGGTATAAATGTTTATAAATATGTATGTATATTTTGTAATACAAAGATAACATAGGTACATCAATGGCCAAAATAATAGGAATTATCAAAAGAAGTACTAATTTACGTAATTTATTCATATGTTAACATTTTAAAATATGTGTCATCTTCAGATAAAATGTTATTAGAGACATTTTGTTTATGAGAATATTTATTAGAATGTCCTCATTCATACCAAAATTTGCAAAATGGTTTTTACTTGTATCTCTTGTCAAAAAAAATTTTGATTAGACGATATCCACATTTAGTTAATTGTGTATGCTAAATTGACAATTTAGCAGTTTTTTGAAAGTGAAAAATTTTCTTGAAAGCCTAGTATGTTAGTCCAGTATCAATCTTAATATTTTGTTATTACTTTTTAACCCTGAATTATAAAGATTTCCCAGAGCACTTTCTTCATTATTCAAAATTAGCGCCCAAGAATGACCAATCAGTTTGTGGCGATGGTGTTATACTGATCCATGTAAATTTATTTTTGTAACAGGTGAAAACTCGTTAAATAGGAATAAATAAAAGTCTGTACAATAGAAATATACAAATATAGTTATATTGATCCACATAAATTTTTCTTTTTGAGGAAAATACTCAAAGAATTACTGAGAGCACCAATTAGAACTTTTGAAATTTTGCATGATATTAGGCAGGTAGTTGTGCAATAATTAAATCCCTGTTTGATTTTTTGTGCAATAGTTCTCTAGCTATATAACTTGTTGTTGTTGTTCCTCCTTTTCCAATTTCATTAAAGTAGACCCATTTTATACCTGTTTTGTTTAATATCTCTGTTTGTAATGAAGACTCTGCTTGCTTCAGAAAGCTATTTGAAGCACTGAAAGGGGACTCAGACCAATCAAAAACACCAGCTTTCACATGTACAACAGTTTTCATGAAATGGTCAAATATACCCAGTAAAGCATGAAGAACCTAAAAAAATATCAGTAATTTCTAAATGTAATAACTTTTAATATCAAGTATGTTCACATATTAAAAATATAGAATATAGAATAATATGAACACTATTAAAAGATACCAATTTACTTGTATTGGCTTCATCACAGATTGGAATTGGTTTGATGGTTTGTCCGGCCCTTGTGATATAATTGGGTTTTTTGTAAGTAAAGAAATGTCTTCCTGTTCAAGTTGGTTAAATATTTCATTCATAGTTATGTTGTCATGATTGATTACAAAACCATTTTCAATTCTTTCAATATTCAAACACTGATTTTTTGAGCATGTGCACATCATCACAATATGCACCTCCAACAACACAAGCACAAATTGTTGAAATTGACATTGTTTCTATTGGAAACTTATTGAAAGAGTTATTCTTTAACATACTCTTCAAGCAAGGTTTCCTTTACCAGCTTTGAATTATAAGCTAGCATAGCCCATTTTTTTAAGTTTGTTTTTCTTCAGATGCAGATCTTTGCCAGCTTTTCTGAACTATTGCTTTTTGTGCAAATGTCAATTTATCAGAGCCAAGTGCCTTAGCAATTACTAATATACAACCTATTATGTTTGCAGAAATAGTTTTTGATTGTTTATTTTCCTCAGCAATAAAAATTTTAAATAATTCA
This sequence comes from Hydra vulgaris, assembly GCF_038396675.1. Taxonomy (NCBI): domain Eukaryota; kingdom Metazoa; phylum Cnidaria; class Hydrozoa; order Anthoathecata; family Hydridae; genus Hydra; species Hydra vulgaris. The sequence continues at coordinate 42,905,907 of NC_088923.1, forward strand.
AATTCAGTGAGCTTCATTGTTTTATTAAACTAAAGATATAAATATTTTTGTTGATTCATTGTCTAATAACTATTTAAACAAAATGATTTAAACTTAAAATAATATAATTCAAAATATAAACAAGTTCATGTGAAAAGTAAAAATGTTATAGTATTACTATATACACCACAAAGCCTTCAGTTTTGATTTTAACTTTTGCAATTTGTTCATTTTAAAACAGATTTCAATGCTGCAGTATTTTTTTAAATTAATGGTGGTACTAACTAGATTAAATTTGGAGGGTGGAGGTTATGGTCAAAATTGGACTTAATCCTTTTTTTAATTTATAGACATTTTTACTGAACACATCTTCCCCTTATGAAAATACAAACAAAATAATGTAGAACTATTTACATTAATATTTTTGAATACATTTTACAAAAAGTTTAACTAAAGGGGTAGGGTCATTATTTTACATTTTTTTAAAAGTGCTAAGTTGGCACAATTTAGTTAAAAAGCATCTTATTCCTCTTTGTTATAGGAGTTTTAAAATATATGGGTTTACTAGTGCCAACTTAGCACTTTTTGAGATAAACTATTTTTTCTGATAAAAAATTAGTTAAAAAACATGAAAATTTTGCTAAATTTTAGTTGTTTCATTAGGTTTAACATGAAAAAAAAATTTTGTGCTATAATCTATGATGTTAACATTCACATTTCCATAAACTGCAGTCTAAGATTGTTTCTACATACAATTATTACATTAGCACTGCTTATATAGTGACGTTTTTTCTTATATAATGCCAAATATGACTTTTATGTGTCATTTATACCTATTACATATTTTTTGCAACAAATTTACATTATTCAAATTTGTATACTTCCTGAACAAATTATGCTTTTAAATTAATTTTTTTTTTAATGAACTGGAAATTTATTTGGCTTTCAATAACAACTAACTTAAATTTTTTTTGGTAACATTGATTTTTAAGCAATGTCCACTGTGCTAAAAGCAATGTCCACTGTGGTAAAAGCAATGTCCACTGTGCTAAAAGCAATGTCCACTGTGCTGTGTTAAAAAGCAACATCAAAATAAAAATAAAAGTAAACAAAAAAAAATTTGTTAATCTGTTTACTTTTTTTTTTTTTAAGTAAGTTATTTCATAATAGAGGTGAAAATGTTTTTTACATTAGTAAATTATTTAATTGCAATAATTAATTTTTTTAAAACGTGCTCACACTGGCCCTCAACAAATTCAAGATCGATAAAAATGTCAACAAAAACTGTTTGCAGATCCTTTTTATACTTTTTTTTGTAGATCACGAATCTGTTGAAGTTAAAATCTTAGCTGCTCGTCCATGATTTATGACTAACTTTTAATTTAGTCATTAATTCAAAATATATTTTTTCATCTGGCATATGGTAATAGAGAAATCTGTAAGTTCTAAAGTTGTTATTATTTATTAATTACTTCAGCTATCTGCAATGCTTTTGAAAGTTATCATAAATCTACAATACGCAAAAAACCACACTTTTGCATACTATAAATTAGGGGTGGTAAGCGAATAACGATTAATCGATTAAAAACCATTAATCATTAATCAATTAATTAACAAACGATTAATCGATTAATTTTTTTTTAATATAACAACTTTGCGTTTTTTGTTTCAAAGATTTTTACGAACATTTACAAGCGTTTTTTTAACAAACAAGACTTGTGTTGACTTGTATGTTGATTTGCCTTTATTTTCCGGCATCCGGTCAAATATTATTATAAACAAACAAAAACAATGCTTTTTTCATAGTGCCGTTTCTTAACCACCATTTACAATGTCGTTTAGAAAAAACCGCTCTGAAGTTTGGAAACACAATTAAGTTAAAAGTTGTTCAAGAGCTTCAGAAAAAAAAATTAAAAGGAGAAAGGTTTTCAATTTCTCTTGATGACTGGACTTCTGGTAAAACTAGAAGGTATTTATGTCTCAATGTACATTGTTCAGACAAATGTCACTATGGTCTTGGAATGATTAGAATAAATGGTTCGTTGCCTTCAGAAAGAGCTGTTAATATTGTTATTGAGAAATTAAATGAATTTGGCTTAAATTTGATCAATGATGTTTTTGGATGTGTTACTGACGGTGCATCAGTAATGAAAAAAATGGGACGAAAAATGGGAGTTATACACTAACTTTGCTACTGCCATGGAATTCATCTTGCTGTATGTGATATTCTTTATAAGAAAAAATGCTTAGAAATAGAAACAACTCAAGAAGAAATAATGACTGATGAGATTGAAAATGAAACATCTGATTCCGACCCTGATGATAAAAACAACACTGAAGAATGCTGGAATGAGGAAAGTAATAGCTCTGTTTCACAGGAAATCCAGTTTAATGAGGACTATGGCATTATCATATCGAAGGTTCGTAAAATAGTCAAACTTTTTAGAAAATCTCCTCTTAAAAACGATTCCCAAAGTATTTGTAGAACAGATTTAGGAAAAGAACTCAAGCCTATTTTGGATACTAAAACAAGATGGAATTCGCTAATAAGTATGTTAAAACGATTCTTAAAATTAAAAAATGTTATTGCAAAGGCTCTTGTTTTTATATCTAGAACAGATTTAATTTTAAAAGAAGAAATAAAACACATTTCTGATATTGTTCAGGCTCTACATGTTGTAGAGTTAAGTGTTATGGAACTAGGGAAAAGAGACCGTAATCTGATAAAATCTGATAAAATTATTTTGTTTTTACTACAAAATCTTAAAGAACAAAATACTAACATTGGTCAAAAATTATTTACTGTTGTCTCGGAGAGAATTGTTGAAAGAAGAAAATGTAATATTGCTGGTTTACTGTGCTTTTTACATAACCCAGCTAACTATAAATCAGACTCAGAATTTCTAGATAATCTTTTGAAATACCCACATAAAAATAAAATTGCTAAAACGGCTAGAGAAATATACCTATGTTTATTTCTACATGAGGAAGTAGAAGCAGCATATCAGTCTGAGTTAGAGTACACTTGTAATGAAGAACCATTAAGAAAAAAAACTAGAGGTGAAGAATTAGCAGAAATAATAGCTAATAGAGCTTCAGCAGCAGGAAAAACTAAAGGGATAACTTTTAAATCTTCCCCTCAAGAAGTTCTTGAAAGCACTGGAAACAGGCCAAGTTCTTTAGAAAAGATTTATAATGCCATGCTTATAATGCCAAGTCTTCCCCCGTCTTCTATAGAAGCAGAAAGAAGTTTTAGTGCAGCTGGTTTATTTGTTACTGATTTAAGAAGTAGCGTAAACGATGATACTGTTGATAATTTATGTTTTTTAAGATCATATCTGATTAAAAGAGAAATAAAATCATAAAAAATATAAATTACTTTTTATTAAGCCACATACACATTTTTTCTAAAATTAATAGAAAATTAATCAATTAATCAATTAATTTTTCAAAATTTAATTGTTAATCGATTAATGTAAAATACTGATTAATCTACCAGCCCTACTATAAATCCAATTGGAGCAATTGCTAAGTGAATTAGAATGAAAAGAAGTAAAAAATTGTTTTTATTGATATTTTCATAATTAATGTTAAAAAAAGCAGAGTTCAAACAAATAAATAGAAAATAAAAGTGTTATAAATGTCTCGAACTAAATTCCACAACAGCTTTCATCAATCGCTCCCCATACAACACATCAGTGATTAAATTAGTTTGATATCGTGACCAATACTTTCAAAGTTCCCTATGGAATTTTTAAAGTATTGGTCACGATATCAAATTATTAAATTCCCAATCCAAAAAATATGATTGACGAATCCTTGCGTTAAATGTAATTCAGGAAGAGGGCATTTAGCTATAACTAACATAGAATCTGGTTCGTTTAAAAGTGGAAGGTTCACTGTGCTCATAGTGTTTGGGTCATCTCTTTTTTTTTATTCTTCCTAATAGCTGAAACCTAATAAAATATATATTAAACATATATTAAATGTTTATTATTAAACAGGTGAAAATATATTGATAACAGAAAATTATTTAAAACATAATGTTGTAAAATTTTACCTGTCTTAGCATTTTCTCAGATCACCATATGTTCGCAAACCTGCACATCTATTGTTCAAAGATTTCAAAGAAATATCTAAATTGCAGTTTACATCGCATATATTTTTTCTTTCTCCTGTGTAATTTATCCTTGGAGTGACCGTAATTTAAAATAGCATTATGGACAAGGATTTGTTGAAGTAGCTGTCTGCAGACCATTAACAACCAAAATTAATTTAAAATCTGCTACAAAAACAAATGAATCCTATCTAACTTAATTAGATTAAACAGCAGTTTCATGTTTTCATAAGATTCTTTGATTTGAGGTACTATACAAAGTATTATTAATCTGTGAACACCTGTTACCTTTCCTTTTTTTGCTAGCTGTACCCCCTTCAGAATACAAGGATCTTTTTTTTAGGAAAGCTCAGTTCCTCCAACTCAACTCTTCAGTTTCATCTTCGATTAATTCACGATTTAGTTCTGGGTGATAACTTTCTGGTAAAATTGTTGCACTAATTTTTAGAAAACCCTGGCTTCTGTCAGCCATTACCTAAATTAAACAAATTTACTTCTGAAAATTATATTACAAATTAAAAATTAAATTTTATTGTAAATATAAAATACAATGATACCTTTATGTATACTTTTTCATTAATCTCTCTAGCTATCATTACGGCATCCACAATATCTTGTGAATCTGCCCAACAAATTGTTCTCTTTGCTTTTTCTTTAGAATCACCCTCTACATCAAACATATCTTGTGTAATCTGATATAAATTTTTCTGATACCTGTTCTCTGTGATAAGCAAGAACAGCATTTTTTACCTATATTGGATTTAATAAAATTAGTAAATTTCTCCATCACATTTGAAGATAATCCAGTATTTACCTGAAAGTTATTCAAGCATTCGCTTGAAAAGTTGGCTTTTTTGGCTATATCAGGTTTTAAAACGATTTATGATTTGTATCTTCCTTTTGAATGAAGCTCTGAGCAGATATTTATTTTACTTGAATCTATTTGATTATCTGCCTTAAATTTAAGTAATGAATTTATTAACTGGTCTTTTTCTTTTTCTAATAAAGTTTTGTTTAAAAAATGTTTAATACTTTCTGCTGATTTAGTTTGCTTGCAATAATGCGACAGTCCCTTTCTAATTTGCAATATAAACAAATAATTATTGAATTTGAACCTTTATTACCTATAAATTTTGAATAAAAATATCACTCTTTTCGTTTATTATTATATATATATATATAAATGTAAAAGCTTATAATATATACCTGAACAAGATTTTAAAGAAATCTTCCTAATTCCGACAGCAGCCAGTAAGCCACTATCTTTAGTAATGTTAGAAATCAATCTTTTTTAAAGCCTCTTCCTTTAACGATGGGTTGATGACCAATATACCTTGTTGTGATGCATATATAGCAATTGAATCGTCTATCTCCTCTAGTTCTAGTTTCTTATATCAATAAAATGGCATAATTTGGCATTCTAGGCAATTTTCTATTTTTAATATCTTAGTCTTGCTCATTTAGTGTTATTCCGCAGGTACCACATATACTAAGAGGATATTTGCTGTTTACTAGTTCAAAATCTGAATTTATATACATTTTGATTTGTTCAGCTATCTTTTCTGTGATTGTAAACTACTGAGACTTTTTTTTTAAATTATTTTTTTTCCACATGGTGCACACACTTTTACTTTTTTTTTAGATTCATCATGATTTGCTGGTTTGTTGGGCATATCAAAAGTATAATACTCAATATTTATTTTTAAAGATTTAATTCATAATTTTCCACAAAAAAAAGTTGTCAAAGATAAAGACTTTATACTTATATGCATAAATAATATCATATTTATTACTTCTCACATTTGTTGTTTGTTTATAATTACTTTATAAAAGCTCAAAACTTTATTAGTTTAGTTTAATAGAGTTTTAGCTAATTAGTAACACAAAATTTTTTTAATTAAAAAGCAGAAATATACACAAATGCTTTAGGTGATTTAAACTGGTCAATGACATTTTTAAAAAATGGTCAATTTGAAAGTCATTTAAAAATCTTGGACAAGCAGCTAGGATTTTAATTTCAACATATTTGTGATGTACAAAAAGAGTTCTTAAAGGATCTGGAAACAGTTTTCGTTGACATTTTTATCGATCCTCAATTTTTTGAGGGCCAGTGTGTGCTGTATAAAATATATCAAAAGACATGGCTGTTTAAGTGAGCTTAATGGCTTCTTGTTGTTGTTTTTTTGGAAAATATCTACTAAAATTAAATTTTGAAATATTAGAGATAATATTGTAAAAAGAATATTAACACCAATAAAATGTTTTATCTTATAACATTTAATGAAATAAGTAAAACTTTTATTTTTGAATAAATACAGCAAATAATAAACTGGGATAAATTTTAATAATTAATTGTTACTTTTTATCAAATAAATATATATATATATATATATATATATATATATATATATATATATATATATATATATATATATATATATATATATATATATATTGTAGATATTTTTTATTAATTATAAACATTGTTAGACCATAAAAACTTTTTTTTACTTAAACCTAGTGTTAACTGAAACAGGGATTATTTAATTTAGTAAAGCAAATTGCAATTTTCTCAAAATTCAAAGTCGCGTAAAAAAAATGTCTTTAAAAAGGGGTTTAAATGGTATTTAAATAAATATACAAACATTGAAGTTCTTGAGAATTTAAAAAATTGATGATACTCATTGCATTACAAAATAAAACCACAGATTTTAGAATAAATATGCCAAGCAGCAGAGCCTGTCTCATTCTTTTAAAAAATTATCTTTCTGTGCATACAATTCTAATAAGGTATAGAATATTAATAAAAAAAAAACCTGAAAAATTTCAACAAAAATTATTACATGACCAAAATAGAGTATAGATTTTTTAATTATCATCTCTTTTGGTATTAGAATCATTTGTGGCACTTGGATCAATAATATTTTAAATGTACATATAGCTAATTTAAATCATTTGATAACTCATTATTTTCATAAACAAAAAGCTTTTTAAAAATCATTTGTTCCATGCATAACGTCAGTTAGTAGTAAATGATATTTGCACATCCAGTTGATACTTGGATTTATGCGGTAGTGATGTATTATGTGGTAGTGGTGTGTTATGTGTATTATGTGTGGTATATTATGTGGTAATGGTGTATTATGCGATAGTGGTGTAGTGGTAGAGTGCTCACTTCATAAGCAAGAGGTTCCGACTTCCCACCCTGTCCCTGGTAGTACTGCGCTCAACTTGTTTCTCTGCGCAGCGGCCTTGTTTGTCAAGGTTCCTGTTTCGGAGTAATAGAATTGAGAGAGGGTTATAACCACAAATAGCCTCCCCATTTGTAGTGGCCTTCTCGGCATTGGGAAAGTGAATTACAAAAAAAAAAAAGAAAAGAAATTTCATATTTATATTAGAATATTAAACTTGTCTTAAGACAAGTTTAATATTCTAATATAAATATAGTTTTGGTTTAACATAAGTGACTTTAAATTATCATCATTTTGTACATAAAATGCGTGCAACGTTACACTTTTTAACAAGGCCTATATATAGTAATTTATATCAACTATAACTATTTAATAGTTGTTTTATTATTTTATTCATTAGTTTATTGATGTTGCAACTAAGTGTCACACGACAGACACATTGGTTAATGTGAAATTTTCATGTTTATGTTGGACACATGATAACAAAGGAGTTTTTTACAATGTAAAGCTTTTTTCTATTATAAAATTATTTAGTTATAGTTTTAATGTTTAACTTTTTTTTTTTTCTATTTTGATACTTAATTTGTTTAAAATTATTCCTAAGATATTAATTGTTTTTAGAAATATAACAAAGATGAGTCATCGAAGCAAGATGGCACTGAAACTGATGCAAATCTTAATCAAAAGGTTAAAATAAAAAAAGTTCTTAAATCTGAAAAAACATGGATGTCATTTTTTACCCAAAAAACATGAATGTCAGTTTTCACCCACACTTTACTATAATTTATACAACTTATTCTTGATGATTTTGGTAATGACGATAATGATGACGATGATCTTTTGGGCATGAAGTTGCGTTAGTATAGAATATACATAAAGAAAGGGTTAGGAGAGAGGGTTATTGATATGATACATCTTGCTTAGATTTATATATATAGAAAGAAAGTTGAATTATTAACATGTTACATTCTGTTTAGCTTTGTGTTAGGTTTTATTTTATTTAGACCTAGCAACTTTAAGTTAAGCATTGATTTTGTAAGCACCGAAGAGATTTATTTCATCTCAGCTATTCTATTAAATACAATCATTCTGTTAAATATAATCATTCTGTTAAATATAATCATTCTGTTAAATATAATCATTCTGTTAAATATAATCATTCTGTTAAATACAACTCTTCTGTTAAATATAATCATTCTGTTAAATATAATCTCTAAAAGTAAAATAAAAGCACTACTACAACTTTTGTATATTTGTTATTTTTTATATAATTATTTAGTAGTTAAGTTGAAAAATTAGTTTCAAGACTTCATTTTTTCAATTAGCTTAACCTCATTCTAAATCTTATTTTTAAACCTCATTTTAAAACTTATACATTAATATGAATATTATTTTAAAATATTTGAATTATTTTTTAATTAGTTATTCTACCATGTTCTTGGTACAGAGCAAAGTGAGGATATACTTATTGCAGAGTTTCCAGAAAATCCAAAATGGATGTGGTTAGTAAAAAATTGTTTTGGCTTTTTCTACTTTTTTTTTTATTATTATTGGTATATTTAAGTTATTTGATTATTGAAAGTTTAAGCTTGTTAAGAAAGTTCATAATTATAGTAATTGTTCTTACAATAATAATAATAATTGTATCTTTAATATATATCAAATGAATATAAATTATGCAAATTTTTTCATCTGCAATTTATAATTCTGAGCTTGCAAGGCTTTTATAGTAGTAGAAAATCACTTTACAAAATTGTGTATAATAAAAAAAAAAAATTTTGTTAAGTGATTTTCTACTACTTTATAATTGCTCTGTTCTTTATATATAAATACATAAATATATATATATATATATATATATATATATATATATATATATATATATATATATATATATATATATATATATATATATATATATATTCCTGATTCTATTCTCTACCTCTACAAATATTTTATTCATCTCTGTACAGAATACTGTTGTCCTATTTAGGCTGATTCAATAGTAATTCCCTTTTCAAAAAACTAATATAACTGACCACAAACAAATTATAAAATGCAGAGAAAAGTTAATTTATATTTGTGACAAAAAGCACATAGATAAAAAAGTTATATATATATATATATATATATATATATATATATATATATATATATATATATATATATATATATATATATATATATATATATATATATACATATATATATACATATATATATATATATATATATATATATATATATATATATATACATATATATATATATATATATATATATATATATATATATATATATATATATATATATATATATATATATATATATATATATATATATATATATATATATATATATATATATATATATATATATATATATGGTTTAATTTAATTAATTTTGTTTTTCATTTTATTTTAATTTTTGTTATTTAATGTTAATAATATAAATAGTTTACAACTAATAAATCTTTTTTTAAAGCAATGCAGAAATCAGTGATGATGGTCAATACATATTTTTGACAATATCAGAAAGCTGTGATCCAGTCAATAAACTTTATTTTTTTGATCTCAAAACAATTAATTATGAGATAACAGGTATTTTCTAGTTTCTCATTTATTTTTGCTTTTAATCTTTAAAGTTTATGTAAATATTTTTGACTAAATTTTATTGGAATAGATACATTGAGTGTGCCTATATTAAATGATTTAGTAAGTCAGTGTACATACTGAGGGTTTTTTATTTCTGTAGACAACCTTTTAATGTTGGCATATTAAAAGTTAACATTTAAAAATTAAATGAGTCTGAAATAATAATTCATTCAAGCTACTTTAACAACCGTTTTGTTTTCAATTTTTTTTTTTTTAAATATGTATTTTTTTAATGTTAATTCACCTCCCCAAGACAGAGGAGGCCACTACAGTCGAGGAGTCTTTTGTTTCATTATGTTTCATAACTCACTATGTTTAGAAAACTTAGTAGAAAGCTATTTAAATTACATTTTATTAGAAAAATCTTTATTTATATTAATTTAATTATATATAATGTATATTAGGGTGGTTCATAAAACTACATTTTTTGAAAATGTTTGCTGGTACCCCCTAAATGTGTTCTATGTAATAAATTAATACTAAATTTAAAAAATTTTTGAATAAAAATTTTTTTTAGTTAAATACCGACCCTAATTCCAAGGGTTGATATATATACATACATACATACATGCATACATGCATTCATGCATACATGCATACATGCATACATACATGCATACATACATACATACATACATACATACATACATACATACATACATACATACATACATACAGTGCTTGAATGGGAAAAAAAAGGTAACGGGATGTTTTTAATGTTTTTTACTCAACATCCAGCCTATGCTAATATTATAGATTTCGTATTTTGTGTAGATTAAATAAGGGAATATAAAACCCCATAGTATCTTATTATCTCCATAGTATCTGGTAGAAAAACCCTTATAGTAAAAAAAACTGGAGGTCGGTTATACTATCAAGAGAATGTCACCATAAAATTAGGTGTCGAATTTGCAATCAAGAGTCATTAAACAATAAAAAAAAAATGTTTTATTTGAACAATAATGTAAAAAAATTTTTTAATAAGTTCCATTAATGTGTACCAATTTTTAAATTATTTAAAAATGTTTGGTCAAATTATCTCCTAGAATGTTTCACTTTGATTGATGAACTTTAATAGTGGGGTTTTATAATTCCTAAAATTAGCATCGCGATTGTCCATAGCTGTTTATCCATATTTACAATAAGTGTATATATATATATGTGTATATATATATACTTATTGTAAATATGGATAAACATATTTACAATAAGTATATATATACATGTATATATATATATATATACATGTATATATATATATATATATATATATATATATATATATATATATATATACATGTATATATATATATATATATATATATATATATATATATATATATATATATATATATATATATATATATATATATATATATGTATATATATATATATATATATATATACACATATATATACATATATTTAATCATATTATTCAATGTTGAGTTAAATAAATGTGTACTATATTTCATTTCACAAAGGAAAAAAAAAACTTGAACAATACTTTAACGAAAAAAAAGCCAATGATGGTCTTTTTTTGTTGCTATTATTAACTTTTGCTTTGAAATACAAAAGAAAAGACTCATTTTATAATTATGAATTTTGTTTTTGAACTTTTTACCACAAAGTTAAGAAGTTGATAACAGCTGA
>NC_088923.1:42920000-42932500 GCF_038396675.1 Hydra vulgaris
ATAGTTTTAGTGGATAGTTTTAGTAGATAGTCTTAGTGTATAGTAGTTTTAGTGGATAGTTTTTAGTGGGTAGTTTTTAGTGTATAGTTTTAGTATATAGTGGTTTTAGTGGATAGTTTTAATGTATAGTGGTTTTAGTGGATAGTGGTTTTAGTGGATAGTGGTTTTAGTGTATATTGGTTTTAGTGGATAGTGGTTTTAGTCGATAGTTTTCAATATGCATCAGACTGATGTTGCAATTTTTTTCTTCTGTTTTACAACTTAATTTTAATTTTTTGTTACAAATTTAAAATGTTTTTTTATTTCTTTGTTTTTTAGGATAAGTGGACAGTGCTAGTAGAAGAAGATGAACATGTTTTAGAGTGGGCTGCATGTGTTAATTTGAATTCTTTATTTATTTGTTATCTCCAGCATGTTAAGGTTATTATACTTTTAATAATTTAGCTATAAAATAATTTAAGTACCTTAAATAAAGATGTAGAGTATCCAAACCACTTTTTAAAAAGTTAGTAGATAATTGATTTAGTAAAAAAAACAGTAACAACAACAAAAAAACTTGAATTTTTTGTTTGTTTGATGCAATCCCTAAATAAAACCAAGAATAATAAAAAAATGATTGCTGCCCCAATCCAAACCCTTAGATAATGTAGCAGCACTTTATTTCATGTTCTTTCTAGATCGGTAGTGGTGTAGTGGTAGAGTGCTTGCTTCATAAGCAAGAGGTTCTGATTTCGATCCCCATCACGTCCCTGGTAGTACCACGCTCAACTTGTTTCTCCACGCAGCGACCTCATTCATTATGAAACTACAGGTTGGAGGAGTTCTAGTTTTTACGTAAACTAGAACTCCTCCAACCTGTTTATTAGTATTAGTATTATTATTAGTATGTCTCTAGGACAAAATTTTATGAAAATCTAGAAGATGAAGAGTAGAATTATCCCAAAGATCTTTCAAAGAAACCCAAGTTTCAATTAAGCAAATTATATATAAAATGTTTTCAGTTTCTTATTTAAAAGGTATACAGTTTTTTGAAATTTGTAACCAATTAAAGTTTTGTAAAATCAAGTTGTTGTTCTTTCTTTTTTATGCTTTACTTTTAAAACCATATTAATTAAGTTTTAAAAACATTTTAAAGCACTAATTTTATAGAAAAAAATAATGGGTAAAGTATCAAAAGTGTGGTCTTATGCAGACCGAATTGATAAGAACAGCGTGAAGTGCAAGCAATGTGAGGCGATTTTGACAGTGAAAGGTGGCAACACAAGCACTATCCGACACCATCTTACTGGAACACATCATATAGATATTGATGACATTGGCAGTTTGGGCACACCAAACATTTTGTCTTATTATATTTATGTCTTATTATTTGTCTTAAAATAGCAGACTTCATTGCTCATGATGCACACTCAATAAGTTTAGTTGAAGGTGATGGGTTCTTTAGCTTGTTGAAATACACAGATCCAGACTATGTTATTAAAACTTGTTCGACTACCACAAAACTCATAAAGAAAAGATACAACAAGACAGTCAAGTCACTGAAACTGAATTAGGTAAGGCACAGTTTGTAGCTTTTACAACGGACATGTGGACTAGTAATCAAACATTGCATATATGTATGTTTCTGCGCATTGGATTAACATGGAATGGGAGCTGGAATTTGCAATCTTGCAGACACGAGAATGTCCTGAATGGCACACTGGAGAAAACATCAGTATTCGTTTGTAGGATGCTGCTGATGAGTGGCGATTTCCTGTTCAGAAAATCACTGCTACAGTCCATGATAACAGCTCAAATATAAACCAAGCAATGGACTTTCTTGATGAATGGCTGGATCAGCGCTGTTTTGCTCACATATTACAGTTAGCCATTGGAGCTGGTCTGAAACTTCCAGCAATTGTGAATATGATTTGGGCTGCAAGCATTTGGCGGCACACTTCAAGCAAAGTACATTAGCAATGCAGGAATTGCATAACAAACAAGCAGCACTGAGATCTAAGGATGATGAAAAAACGTTGGAAGTTATCATAGACTGCTCTACTCGATGGAATTCCACATTGGACATGTTAGAGCGATTAGTGAAGCTATGCTGGGTGATTGGAGCCATGCTGTCTGACTGAAATTTTACAACAAAAAGTAATGCGTCAACTCTACAAATGACGGATGAAAACTGGTTGCTTGTGCAAGCCATTATACATATTCTGAAACCTACTGAAATATCCTTCGTTGTCATTAGTTTATCCATTGTTGTCTATTGTTCTAAAAAATGTTTGAGCAGCAAAACCAGACGAATGCACCTCTGCCAATAGTTGCAGAAATGTCATTGCTACTGAAATAACAAAGCGATATTATCCGGAAAGATTCAGTGTACTACCTGGACCAAGAGCATCTGTATTAAATCCACGTAAGCTCTTAAAATTTTTCGAAGACCCTTTCGAAATAAAACATACTCTGCCATTAGAGCTGAAATGGAAGCTATTGTTATGCCAGTATTGGAAGAAAATATAGAAGTAGTAGCAGAAGAACCGAAGCCAAAGTGAGCACAGGATCATTTAGAACTGGACTTACCAAAGGTAAATTTTTGATGAACTACCATTGCTGTGCACAGCCAACGAAGGGATTGGACATATGGATGAATTGGCGTCTTACCTTTCAGAAACGCCATTGACTGTCAATGGAAATATTTTAGAGTTTTGGCGAGATAACACCAAACGTTACCCAAAGCTTTCTATTTTGGCTCGCAAATACATGTGCATACCTGCGACTTCAGTGCCAGCAGAATACTTTTTTTTCAACTGCTGGACATGTGGTCAATCAACGGCGTGCATCATTGGCACCCAAAACAGTATACATTTTAGTTTTTCATAACCGTAATTGGGAGTTGTGTAACCTGGAGACTTAATGTAAAATAAAGTTTAGATTTAAGTGAAATTTTAAATGAATGACATCATTGATTGAGACATTTTTATTGTTTTTTATTTTTTATAAGTACAACTTTTATAAAAAATATTGTTTTTTAATGGGTACCCGCCTGTTCATTCAACAGGTAACGAGGCAAGTATTTTTGCGATTTTTGACAGCCTTTGTTACCAATCAGCTGAATAACTTACTAAAGAAATTTTCTAAATAATATTTAAATTACATAGATAAAACAAAATTAGGAATAATATATCTGATATTACTTTTTTTTTATTAATAGCATAGATTATACTTACATCATTTGGATACTGGTGAGCGTTTTTATGAACTTCCATTAGATGTTGGGTCTATAATAGGGTTCTCTGGTAAGAAGCATCAAACAGAGGTGGGATAATAAATTTTATTAAGATTTTAAATTAGATACATTAAAAAAATATGATAAAAAATATACTTAATTACATCTAAGTTTTATTTTTTACTTTTTTTTTACTATATTCAACTCATCAAAGTTGATAGGCCTATTGCAGTTGAGTAGAAAATTAATTTTTCCGTAAAACAAAGAGTTTTTTGTTCCTAGATTTTCTATTTGCTTACATCTTTTCTCATACCTGAAAGAATTTATTATTGTGATTTTTCTGGAAGTAAATATACACCAAAGGTTAGTTGGGAAAAATTGTTTATATTATTAAATTTTATATGTATGTTATGTATATATTATATATATGTGTGTGTGTATATACATGATCCTGTCGCTCCATTTTTTTTAAATTTTTGAGTAAACAAGCCTGACTTTTTTACTTCTAACTAAGAACTAGGAAAAATTTGAGCTTAATTGGACAATGTTTAGTGGTAGCTGATTTAAATTGATGATTTAAATTATACCATTTAGTTTCCAAATTTTAGTATACAAATCTAACATAAATCTAGGAACAACCTAAGATATATATATTTTTTTTACTTAGTTCTGATTTGTAGAAGCTTTTTATATATAATAAGAGTAGGGTAAACAAATTTATAAACTAGGTATGCTATTTGGGGAGGGCCGATGGTCACCTATTTTACACAATTTGAGAATATTTTTTTTCAGTTAGATTTTTTGTTTTCGGTTAAATAGTATCCCCGTTAAGAAATATTTCAGTAAAACTTGTATAAAGTCCAGCAAAGGAGTCACTCAGAGTCTAATTTAGAATATTTTTGGACTAATTTGAAAAATTTTGCAGCCCATTTTAAACACACGTTATGATAAATTTAAAAACATATGTAAAAGTATGTTAAACATGTTGAAACAAGTTTTTTATATTTTTAAGTTTTTAATACTTCAAAAAAAAAGCTGGTGTTATGTTAACAATTAAATGTGTGTACAATATAAAAAATTAAATCTATTAAATCAAAACTAGAAGAAATAGACAGTCCGGTCAGAATTAAATATACCATCTGATTCAATCATTGAACTAATCAGATTCATATATCAGATTAAATATACCATCTGATTCAATCATCAAACCAATCAGGTTGGTTCAATGTGCCTTTTTCTTTGGTTGTGTAACATAGTTTTGTTGTTTTCTACAACTTGCTTATGTTCTGGATTTTTTTTTCTGGCAGTTCCCAGATACTGTCCCATTAGTCTTCTTCCTATCATAAGCAAGATTTTTGAATCTTTAATTAACAAACACTTAATCTCTCATTTTGAATCTAATAATATGGGTTTCAATCTTCTCGTTCTACAGCTGATTTGCTAACAGTAATAACCGTTTTATTGTGCATTAGATAGAGGTGGAAAAGTTAAGGCTATTGCTCTTGACATTTCTAAACCTTTTGATAAAGTTTAGAATGCTGGTCTTCTCCATAAGCTTTCTTCTTACGGTGTATCTGGTAACATCTTTAAGATTATTGAGTCCTTCCTTTCCAATCGTTGTATAAAAGTTGTCCTCGATGGACAGCACTCTTCTTCATATCCTGTAACTTCAAGGGTTCCTCAAGGTTCAATCATTGCTTGGAGGGGGCATTTGAGCTTGAAAATGATCTCATTTCCGCTACAGCATGAGGCTCACAGTGGCTGGTGAACTTCAATTCAGATAAAACCCAATTTTTTTTAGCCAATCGTTTTTGCAATAATTTAGATCTTCCTATATTTATGAACGATGATGTACTTGATGAGTCATCTACCCTTCACCTTCTAGGATTAACTCTTACTTCTAATCTTTCTTGGAAACGATATATCAAATCCATTTAAAAACTAGCATCTGCTAAGGTTGCATCTCTTTATCATGCTTGACACTTTCTTACTCCAGATTCTATTCTTTATCTCTGTAAATCCCAAATTTGTCCTTGTATGGAATACTGTTGCCATATCTGGGGCGGATTTTCTAATGATGCCCTTTCTCTTTTAGACAAGGTGCAAAAATGCATTGTAAATATAGTTAGACCTGCTCTTGCAGCCAACCTCCAACCATTATCACATCGTCGTAATGCTGCTTCTCTTTCTCTTTTCTACAAATACTATAATGGACACTGCTCGAAAGAGCTAGCATCTCTTGTGCCATCTACTAAAATTCATTCTCCTGTTACTCATCATTTAATTAAGTCTCATTCTTTTTCAGTTACTGTTCCTAAGTGCTCCAAAAATTCTTATTTGTCTAGTTTTTTTCCTCGAACATCAGTTCTTTGGAATTCGCTTCCTTCATCTTTACCTGATTCATATAATTTGCAATCTTTTAAGTCTTTTAGAGTTTGGAGAGCCTGGGTCCAAGGAAAGTTAATCTTTATAACTGACCGCTAAAAAATTTGAAGAGCCAGTCCAAGGAAAATTAATCTTTACAGATTTGGGTTTGAAGAGCAGTAAAAATTGTATTTTGAACTGTGTCATTAATAAAATCTCATTTAAATTGTCATTAAGTGTGATAAATATCATTAATTTAATTATTTATTCCTTTCTAAGAAAAGAGAATTTTTCCTTGTAATTTAAGTAAATACTTTCTTGATTTTTATAATTTTTAATTAATAATATTTGGATTGTTATCCAATCGGATTGTTATCCAATATAAATTGAGATTAAGTTTTGTAAGAGGCAGAGTTTGATTTAGTGAAGTTAGATGAAGATAGTGAATTGCCAAATACCAAATCATGCAAAGATTCATGGCGAAAATCGAAAGTTTGTGTGCTTGCTCTGTCTGTTTCTTGCGTTGCCTCAGTCTTTTAGGAAAAGGTTTGCCCTACCAATACTCTCAAATAAAGTTCAGGGAAAACCTTCAATCTTTAGAAGCAAGAGATGTCAAAGCAATAAAACAAATAGCAAGTTATTTCCAATAAAGAATTATCTCCAGAAGAAACTATTCAACTTGTTAAAGAAACTATTCAACCCGTAAATAATTATAATTGAATAATTTTTACATATATATTGGTTTAAATAGTTATTTTTTCACTTAATTTTGAAAATTAATGTATTCAAAAAGCTTAAAAAACCTTATTTTTTTGATGTAAAAAGTAGGGTTTAAATAGTTATTTTTTCACTTAATTTTAAAAAAAGTAAATTTATTTAAGGAGCTTTCAAGAGTCAATAAAAAATTTGTTATCACATTTTACTTGGTTCTATAAAATGAAAATGATGGATTTACCAATAAAACAACTATAATAAAAATTGTTAATATTACATAGTAGAACATTCATGTAATTATTATTTTAAAAATAGTAACCAAGTATCACAATAATCAGTTATGTTTTGAGGTAAAAGTATCAAAAAATCAACAAAATTTAAACTAAAACGGCCATCTTAACCAGTAAACCAATCAGACTGAAATTATATCCAGAGTTTGGTATGGCCATAGACTTTATTTGCACTAATTATTATCAAGTTATATAGAATGGTTCTCATTCTACAGGGGTTTTTATAAGCGCACTATGAAATCTAAATTTTTTTAATTTGAACATCAAAATTTAATTTTTTTTTCGCTGACAAAATTAAAACATAATTAATTCAAAAGATTTTAAATTTTGCATCACAGGGTTTCTCAATGTGTGTGCTATCTTTCCATATTAGTGGCGTTCTTGGGTAAGCTGGGTTGGCGTTATCAGTATTCATGATAACCGTGTTGTTTTGTGTATATAACCGTGTAGTTCCATTAAATCGTTATTGTTTTGTTTTTTTGTCTAATTTATTTTGCTTAGAGTGAAACACTGCATTCTGGTTCTACAACTATGACCTCTAATTAAAACACTTGGGCAAACTAATTTATCACTTGATTCAAGGACTGGTTTGATATAAAGATTGGCAAACACAAAACAGTGCTTGTACATTTGAACAAGTCTCCTTGTCTTCTATATTTTATTGTCATTAAACTAGTTGCTTTTCTTCTGTTTTTTTTTAGTATTTTATTTGAGTATTTTAGTAGGCTTGTGTTGAGTCTTTTCATGAATTGAAAATTTGGCTAGATTTGACAGACTTCATACACTGGGGCTGCAAAGTTACATATTTAGATTCATATGTATATAGCAGGCATTATTTACCACTATATTATTTATACATATATATTACCACTATATTATTCATATATATATATATATATATATATATATATATATATATATATATATATATATATATATATATATATATATATGTATATATATATGTATATATATATATATGTGTGTATATATATATATATATGTGTGTATATATATATATATGTGTGTATATATATATATATATGTGTATATATATATATATATATATATATATATATATATTATATATATATATATTTATATATATATATATATATATATATATATATATATATATATATTATATATATATATAGATATAGATATAGATATATATGTATAGATATAGATCTATAGTTTGTTGTCTTTGGGAAGAGCGGAAGGAAAAAAGTGATTCTTACGCCAACACATACGTCACTTTTAATTACTTTTGACTTTCGTCCAACATTTAAAAGTAAAAACCATTAATTTAATTACAAATAAATCGTTTTTTAAAAAAACCACAAAAACGCAAATTTAATTGACCAGAATGTTTTTAAAAACATTCTGAATGTTTTTAACAATTTAAACAATGTTTTTATTTTTATTTTTTTTAATAAAATGTTTTTATTTTTATTTTTTTTAATAAAATGTTTTTATTTTTAATTTTTTTAATAAAAAGTTTTTATTTTAATTTTTTTTACTGTAAATCATGCGCGGAGTGTTGCTACATCGACTATCTTATAGCCTGACTCGCAAGGGAGTGCTGCTACATCGACTGACAAATAGCCTGACCCGCAAGAGAGTGCTTCTACATCTACTATCTTTTAGCCTGACCCGCAAGGGAGTGCTGCTACATCGACTCAGGGTTTGGTTGGGGCAGGCAGTCTATCAATTAATAAAAAAAAATAATTCCGGTCTTGCATTTTAATTTTTACTCTTTGTCAACAAAAAACGGAAAAAACTTTCGGACAACATCTAAGGGTTCTATATATATATATATATATATATATATATATATATATATATATATATATATATATATATATATATATATATATATATATATATATATATATATATATATATATATATATATATATATAGATTCATATGTATATATTTACCGCAATATCTATGAATGATATATGTTTTTTCCCTCTTTCTTTTTTCCCTTTCTTTTCTAAAAATGAAAGTGCAATAAAGACTTGTTTTGTTTCTATGTTTCTTGTGTTGTTTTTCTTCTGTTTCTAATACTTTACAGTTATAGGTTTTTTATAGGTTTTCAGAGAAGCAAATTTAAAAGGATTTGATTCTTCCTTATTTGAAACAAGACAGGTTTTTTACAGTAGCAAAGATGGTACCAGTGTTCCAATGTTTTTGATTTATAAAAAGGTACTTTTTGTTGATGCTTATATTTTATTTATATTTATATTATGTAAACTGATAGTGCACAATAGTAAATAACAAAAGTTTTTTCTTAGAAAATTTTTTTTTCAAACCATCTTGGTAAAATGATATTATAAAACTTAAAAAAAGTAAAAATTACATTGATAAATACTATGAATAAATGTATACTTACATAATATGGGCATTGATAAAAATGCTGAATACAGAAATTTTTAATGGATAAAGTGCAGGAATAAAGTGTGGAAATATGGTTAGGGGTTTGGGGGCTTCAGTACATACATTGACTAATTTAGAGAGAACATGCAAAGGAGTGCTGCTTCTTGACTTTGACTGAGGGTTTAGGTTTGAGCAGCAATATGGTGAGGAGAAATTTTTTCACTTTATTATTTTGCTGTTCTGTTTAGGAAAATTTTTGGGTTGCTTTTATTTTCTAATAGAGGACTAATAAATGTCTTTGTATTGAAAATTTATAAATTGTTTTTAGGGCCTAGAATTAAATGGAAATACTCCATGTTATCTGTATGGCTATGGTGGTTTTAATATATCAGTTACACCAAGTTTCAATGTTTCTAGGTTGGTTTTCATACAAAATATGGGAGGAATGTGTGCTGTTGCAAATATTCGTGGAGGGGGGTATGTACTTTCTTTTCATTTTTATACTGTTAATTATTTATTCTTTATCTTATTTGGGAACAAAATTTAATTTAAGAGAGTACGGTGAAAAGTGGCATAAAGATGGCTGCTTATCAAAGAAACAAAATGTGTTTGATGATTTTATTTCTGCTGCTGAATATCTCATTGAAAATAAATATACAAAACCAAATAGGTAATTTTTTATAAAAATTATACCAACTAAATTAAAGTATGTTTTATTCTTTATTGAGACAAAAACACAATGACAACATATTTTTTATGCTCACATTTTTATATAGACTAGCAATCAGTGGTGGTTCAAATGGTGGTCTCTTAGTAACAGTTTGTATGAATCAAAGACCAGACTTGTTTAAGTGCGTTGTTGCAAATGTCAGGTTTGAGTTCATTTAAAGTTATATCTGTTATGTATTTGATACACATACACACTTTGTATATTTATTTATATATTTTATTCAACTATTTTTATTTAAGTTATTTGATCTAGTGTGACCGATATGCTAAATTTTCACAAGTATACAATTGGTCATGCATGGTTAGTAGTTTTTTAAATGAGTTCTTTTATTATATTTTATATATAAAAGTATGAACAATTAATTCATCCATTTTATCATTTTAATAAATTTTTACTTTTAATTCTAGGACAAGTGAATATGGATGTTCTGATAATAAAGAAGATTTTGAGTTTTTAGTCAAGTTAGTTATTTCCTACATTATGCGTGTGTATATGTATATATTACCCACATGGATTGCTTTTCTAAAAGATAAATATTTTAATTTAGTTATAAAATAAACATGAAACATATAAATATGAAACATAAATAAGGCACAACTTCACTCTATAATATAAAATTATGAGCCATATATATATATATATATAAGTATATACATATTCTAATAAATAAGACAATTTTTTTAATTTTTGTTAAAACCATTTAATTTATAAAATACATGTTTCGACTATATTATAGCCATCTTCAGTTAAAATATATTAAAATGCATAAATCAAATAAGTAAAATTAAGTTGAACTAATAGACACCTTATAATAAAAAATACAGTAAAAACACAATTAAAAATCTAACAAATGTTTTAAAAACAATAAAAAAAACTGGTGATGTAGAAAGGAACTAGATTTAAAGTGTCATTTTTACATGGTTCACTTGTTTATTAACAGTGGGTTTTTCCCACTTTATGTACATGCTTTCTTTGAGTTTTAATATAAATATTTTGGAAGTCAAATCCAAAATGGAAAACTAGCATGATTAAAACTGTTAAAACAGCTTTCATTTGAATGAATATGTTTATAAATGAGCAAGTTTTTATCCCTTTTATAGTGCCTGATTATTCGTGTCTTAAAATGACAAGTAGTTTCACCAATATAACAGGATTTACAGCCTGCACATTCAAATTTATAGACAACGAGTGATTTAAAGTTTACAGGAAAGGGATCTGTAGCCAAAAAATTTCGAAGTTTTCAATGAAATGAAAACTAATCTTACAGTGACAGATTTACAATGCCTTTTAATGATTGCGTTTAATTTTTGTTTGGTTAAATCAGATAGTTTTATCCATTATAAGAATTGAGCCATTTATCTTCAAAATTTCCCGTGATAAGATTACCAAGAACTGATGCTAAGGGAGGACCCATAGCAACAACATCAATTTGGTCATAAATTTGTCCTTTGAAGAGAAAATGAGTTTGAGATGTTGCAAAGTTGTTTTTTCAATTCACTTTTACTTATTTTAAGATTGACTTTACAATTTATAATGCTATTGATGGCAATATCTATTGTTTCTTGTAGTGGAATATTGGTATATAAACTTGTAATATCATAAGATACTAAGAAATGTTTATGAAGGTTAGCTTGGTTTACTTCTTTAACTTGAAAATAATTTTTAATTTAACTATAATAATTTTAGCATAAAAACCAGCTTTTTATAAATGTTATGTAGATTACATTTGCTGCTTTCACATCCAAAAAACACGTTAATTTATTCTTGGCGTATATCAATAATAAACATAATTCCATAATTACCACTGTTTTTCATAAGAAAACTTTCTCGAGACTTTACACAAATTTTTCTAATTTTACTTCATTTTCAAACAAAGTAAGTCTGGTTAAATGTTTAATCGAGCTTATAAAACTAACAACACCAGTCTCAGTCTTAGTCATGATATTAACAATCTTTTTAAAGTTCTTAAATGCAACTTGTACCCATCTAGTTTAATTGAGAAAATTCATAGCTCTTATATTAAAAACACCAATGTCAACATTTCATTGCATTCAGAAAACCTACAAAATTATCAATATTTTAAACTTTCGTATATTTGAAAAATACTTGATTTAACCAAACAAAAATTAAACACTATCATTGAAAGACAACTACATTTTGATAGTTCTAAAACCAACCAACAACCTGTCATTGGGGCCCCAATTTCTCAAAAACTTTCTACTAAATATTACTAGAACAAAAACAAAAAAAAATCCTCAAATTTCTAAAAGTGCCCTAAACTTCCTGAGGGTGTGGGGTAGCCTAGCTAGATTTTTTAAAAGTCTCAGAACCTAACATTTGAGATTAGATACAAGATTTAAAAAAATGATAATAATGGTGCTTAGCATCAGACAGTACCTTTTTACATTGACGATAATAAAAAGGTATTTGTCCTCAAGAAAGATATGCTTGAAAAACGGATGAAAAAAATGATTACAGTTTAAAGTAGCAACCACACAAGAAGGTGAAAAACATGGAGTAGAATGAGGCTTGACTTATATTCGACGAGAAGAAAAAAATGCTTCCATACCTGTTTGGATTCATTGGATTCCATACCTGCTTGAGGTTAGGTAAGAAGCACACTTATGCATACGTTATATGGATAAATATATATGGATATAAACATATGTTTTCTATTTATTTAGATTCTGGCTTACCATAACTTTATATATTTGTATAAATTTTAGTATTTATATAGTGTAGTATTTGCAACATATTACTGGGTTTAAAGAAATTACTGGAGCAAATTACAACATCATATTAC
>NC_088923.1:42937500-43107500 GCF_038396675.1 Hydra vulgaris
AGTCCTGTCTACCACAGACAGTGGTACTGAATCTGAAAACTGCAAAAGTAAGAGTGAAGATGATGAAGACGACGACGGTGATAAAGACGATGATGAGGACACTCAGAAAAAAACTAGAAAGCACTACAAAAGTAAATTTGCTGTAAGTATGGTTACATCAAGTGGAGTTTCCACAAAGAAAGCTGCTAAAATATGCAATGTATTATCACAACAAGGTATTGATATTCCAACTCCAAGTCAATCAGCAATTTACAAGTCCATATTCAAAGAGGCAGGTAAATTAAAAAAAAAAATTGATACAACAACTTAAAATGGAACAGTGGTCCTTACACTTTGACGGCAAACGAATAGATGATAAGGAATATCAGGTAGTTGTACTTCAGAATGAAAGAACTGACGTGAAACTTGATGCACTGCGTTTAAAAGATGGCAAAGCTGAAACTGTTGCTGAAAAAATTGCTAAACTTATTGATGAATACAATTTGTGGAATTCAATTAAGATGATCATTACTGATACAACAAACGTCAATACTGGGAAGAGAAATGGAGTTGTTGTGAAGTTGCAACGTATGTTTAAATTAAAGGGTGTCACAATACCACAATTTATCGGTTGTCAGCATCACGTACTAGACAGGATTCTCCGTCTGGTGATGGACGAAGAACTTGGGGGTGATACCTAATCTCCAAACATTGAATACCCATTTGTGTCTGAACTGTTGAATAAGTATGATGAACTGAAGGATAAGTTTGTGAATGGAACTGTAGAAATTCTTGATAAATCAGGGTGGAGAGACGATATGAAGTTTTTGTACCATTTAACAAGAGTGTTTAGGTTCTATGAAGAACAAAGAAACTTCCCTCTGATTCACTTTCAGAACATTCCTAATATGAGCAATGCCAGATGGAACTCAAGAGCCATTCTCGCCATTCTGGCGTTCATTCTTATGCCTGAAGCGAGAAAGAATTTGGAGAAGGTTTGCAGGTTCATTTCATATGAGTGGGCAGAACATTGGTTTAGTAGTCAAAAGTACAATGACAATGACTTCAAGAATTTATCTGATGTATTGAAGCCTTACAAAAAGGCATTGCAGTCATTCAAAAATCACTGGAAGAAAGAGCCATCCGTCATCGACATACCACGAAGTAATCAGATAGCTGAACGTGCAATCAAGGTGATGCAAGACCTGTATGCTTCCTGCAGAAAGAAAGACAAACTGCAACTTCGATTCATTCTAAGTAATAAGCGCTAGACTCTTTATGAGACGTGAGCATCATGTGACCCATGTACTAAACACAGTAGGCCTATAGACACAGACAGTTATGTATATTGTTGTACTAGACGCTTTGATACTGTTAATTTTGTAATACTTGTATAATTATATATCACATAATGTTTTTTGTTATATCACAGTACATGTTGCATAAATAAATAAAATAACAACAGGAGTATGACTCTTACAACATCTTCAGCCTTTAATATTCATTTACTGTACAAAAGTGTACCTATTGAAAATTCGGTTTTTTGGTTTTGGGGTGACCTTTTTTTTAAAATATGTCAAAATGAAACATCTATTCGTTCTTTTTACATAAAAGTTCATTGAATTACGATACAGGCCTAGTAGGTTGCAAAAAAGTCATATCCCTAATATATACACACATACATACATACATATATATATATATATATATATATATATATATATATATATATATATATATATATATATATATATATATATATATACATACATACATATATATATATATACACACATACATACATATATATATATATATATATATATATATATATATATATATATATATATATATATATATATATATATATATATATATATACATATACATACTACTGTGATCAAAAAGTAAGGTGAATTTTTTTATAAAATGAAAAATCTTTATTTATTCTTCCAAGTCTGTGTCGTCCCCCTCAAAATAATCCTCCCCAGCCCCAATGCACTTTTGCCAATGTTTTTTCCAGTCATCGAAGCATGCCGAAAAGTCCTCGGTAGGGATAGCCTTCAATGCGCGTGCCGATTCACGTTGGATCTCTTCAATGGACTCAAACAGATTTCCCCGGAGTGGTCTCTTGAGCTTTGGGAACAGCCAGAAGTCACACGGTGCTAAGTCGGGCGAATACGGTGGTTGTGGAGCAACATGGGTAGAGTTTTTAGCGAAAAACTCACGAAGAACCAGTGCTGTGTGTGAAGGCGCATTATCGTGGTGCAAAGTCCAAGAGTTATTGGCCCATAATTCCGGTCTCTTTTTGCGAATAGCTTCACGCAAACGTTGCATAACGCTTAAATAATATTCCTTGTTGACAGTTTGGCCAGTTGGAAGGAATTCGTAGTGCACGACACCACAATAATCAAAGAAAACAGTCAACATGACTTTGATTTTTGAGCGACTTTGACGTGGTTGCTTCGGTCTCGGCTTGCCTTTTTCACGGTATTCACTCGATTGGTCGGTTGTTTCAGGGTCGTATGCGTAGACTCAAGTCTCATCGCCAGTAATAATTTGTTTGTAGATGTCTTGATAGTCAGAAAGCATTGCTTCACACGTTTTAATGCGACGCTCTTTTTCAAAGAAATTGAGAAATTTCGGCACCAAACGTGATTTGAGCCTTCTGAGGCCCAAATGATCCTGCAAAATCGCTTGCACCAACCCAAATGAAATTTCAACCATGTCAACAAGGTCTCGAATGGTTAACTGACGATTTTCATCAACACGTTCTCGGCCTTCTTTGAAGTCTTTGTACCACTTGTAAACATTTTTTTGAGACAGTCTCTTCACCGAAGGCCTTTTGCAACATTCGATACGTTTCAGCAGCAGAAATATCATTCCGCAAACAAAATTTAATAGCACTTCTTTGCTCAACAAAATTAGACATCGTGAAAATCGCCGAATGCACTTTTGGTACTTCAGAAACAAGCGTAAACAAAAAAAAATAATTATGAGTTTGACATGTAATTTGGCGCAAATGTTAATGACATTCCTACCAACTTAAAAATAAAAAAGATTGGACGATTCGAATAAGGCGGGAAGTTTAAATTAAAAATTCACCTTACTTTTTGATCACAGTAGTATATATAATTTGCTATATAAACAAAGAAAATATTTATTATTATGAAATTATATTTACCTCAAAGGATGCTTGATCGTCTTGTAGTTTTCTCATTCTTTTCTCATAAGCTTTTTCTTCACTGATTTTTCTCTTATATTTTTTTTCGAAGTTTTGTTGTCTCAATTTTATCAGCATGTCTCATCTGCATGTCAGACTTTTTACCTGTCTTATTTCTTTGACTGTATAACCACCTGAGCTCCATAGTAGGAATTTTTTTAGAAAAAATACAGGTGCAAATTATATGTGCTTTACTTTTACAATTTTGGGGGGAAGAACACTCAGACAGATCATGTTCACACAGAAGTATCTTATGAGGACATGTTATGAGGTCCATTAGCTTATCTAACTTCAATAGAAGTTCTTCTTTTACTTTTGCCTTAGTTCTTCCCCATACAACGTTTTCTACTTTCTCCCAAAGGGTTTTAATTCTATAATAAAGCGATTTCTCACCAATAATAACTGGCTGTTGAAACTTAACATTTGCTTTTCTCCATTGAGCAAGAACAAATGGAATCAGATTGGTAGCAAGATCTTTGTTAGAATATTTATTATGGTGTAGATTGCATGTTATGCATTTTTGTTCTTTTAGTAAAATTCCTTTTTGAATAACTGGTCTGTTTGTAGGCAGCTCACTAGGAATAAAATTTTCCAGGTCCAATAATATCTGAAATTGCAGTGATGGATGATCTAGTCTTAACTTTTGACATTTATAAATATCTCGATTAAATAACTAATAACAAATAAAATAATAACAGACTACGATCTTGAATAAAGCTTTTATACGATCTTGTATAAAGCTTTTTTTTATACAGCGGAGAGCCAAGTGAAAATATCTTTTAAAATTAATTCGGCGCTGCGCTTATTAGGAGAGTTCATTACATAAAAACAGATTTTATTTACTTTATAATAATTTAAGTTTTTTTTCATTTTAATAATGTGTAAATATGAAAATTTGGGTATCAAGACGTTTTCTGATCAAAAAGTGGTCTATAACAAACCTGCCTTGAAAATAAATTTTACATAAAAATACACCTTTTCTTAAGCTTGAATTTTATTTTTTTCAAAAACATATAAATTTCACTGTACCCTAATGGCCAGGTGATATGGAATTAACTTCAAGGAAAATGTTTCAGCTGGTTGTGTCAAAACACATTAGATCAATGCATGGTTGGATACTCCGGTGTTGAACTACTGCTGATGTCTGATTTTTTTCTGTTCCATTAAACATGTTGTTATCATTAACAATTATCTTAGAAACCTGTAACTAATGTCAGAAAAAAGTTAAATTGATGAATGATTCTACTAAAGTATTAAAACTTGCCATTTCAACACGCTGTAAACAGTAAATTTCCTGACAAATTGAATTCAAATCTGCCTCTAGAAAGTTGTAGAATATTAATTAAGTTATTACTTGATAATTTGATTATTGATATTACTTCTGGATACGAATGGATAGTAGAAGACGTAGATCTTCTGGATTGACCACTAAAGGGCTAAATTATTTTTTTTTTTTATCTTGTTTTATTAATCAGTTTTTATTTTTTGCATTAAGCCAGTATAAAAATTATATAACATGCTTAGAACATGCTCAGATAGATTTAAATAAATAAACTGCATTTTTATTTCCTGTGTTCAAAAAAAAAAAAGTTATAAACGGAAAACTTGAACTCTTCATTAAAATTGAAGAGTTAAAAATACTTTTACATTAGGGGGATGTTTTAGAGCATTCTATATAATCTATTAGTTATATTTATCTTTCATTTTAGTATATATATTTTATACAATTGCATATTGACATGCTTTATTAAAAAATGAATGTTGTGTATTCAGATAAGTGTACATATTCTGAGAGGTAACTCATTATACTGATAATCGAAGCAAGAAATAATCTATAAAGCAAAAAAAATAGTTTAATAAGTTTTTAATTTATTGTTAAGTTAGTTAAGTTCTATTCATGAATGACAAAATTAAGTTTAAATCTAAACCATTTAAGTTAAAAAAAATTTTTCTATTATGTATTCTCATATAGTGTCACATACTAGAGTATGCATTTTATTGCAGACTTGTGCAACTACTTGTGAAACAGCTTAAGAAAAAATTGTCTAAAAAGAGTTGTTGTTTTTTTTTTGTTTTTTTTTTACTTATTACTGTATATCAACATAGCATTTTAAAAATTTACTTATGTGGTAGTAGATCTAAATATATTAAATATTTCTGAATACTTTATATTTTTATACTTTTTATAAATTAAGTATTATTTTTTGCTAAGATATTTATTTTAATTATTTAGTATTTAAATATTATTCATAATATGACCTTCAAATGGTGTATTTATAACACCTTCATTATTAAACTTACTGGCTGGTAGTTTTAAAATACATAAAGTAATTTAAAATTATTTTTGCATATGTTAGCTTATGACATAAAACGGTTACATGATTATACGATGACAATTACATATTTGTAGTTATGTGATTAGTTCTACGATTTATTAAAATCTTTAAATAAAGATGCTTAAAGTTGCTTAGTTTTACCAAAAAAAAAATTTTTTTTGGGTGAAATTAAGCAACAATATTATTATAATATATATAATATAACAATAACATTACATTATGCTATATATTTTTTAAATGGTAATAAATTAGGTATTCTCCTTTGCACAATGTATGTAAACAGTCTGCTTACCAGTACCCTGCTTTGTTGCTTCTTACAGCAGATCATGATGATCGGGTTGTTCCCCTTCATTCATACAAGTTGATTGCAGAGCTGCAACACAAATTAACTGGCAATGAAAACCAAGTATTTAAATTAGATGTTATGAATAAAATAAGAAGTTCATTTTGTTTACATATATATATATATATATATATATATATATATATATATATATATATATATATATATATATATATATATATATATATATGTATACCTTTTAAATATATATATTTTGTATATATGTAAATATATTATATATTTAAAGTATATAGTAAATATATTTTTGTTTATGTATATATATTTTGTTAGAATTTTTTTTTTTGTTTCTCCAATGTATATACCACCACAAGATCATGTGACAAATTTGTAGACATTGGGATTACTATTGGGAATTAACTTTGACTTTTTGCGTATGATTTTTCTTCACGTAGGTGTTGCAATCAAAATTATTTAGACAATGTAAGGTTTAAGTTTATTTCTAAGTTTTGGACTTATTCATGGCATCCATGTAATTTTAACTGTACATTTATTTATTTTTTCTGTTTTATTTTCATTTATATTGGAAAAGTTGTTTCTTTTCTGAATATAGGTTTTGGCAATTTTTTCGAGTTATGATCTATCGTATCCATTATCTGCAAACATGTTTACTAAAACTGTCTTTCATCATTAAGATATTTTGTAGAAAAAATATAAATGAAACCAGATACAAAACCTTTAAAAACACCAATAACTTTTTTAGGATTAACGTTTGATGTTGGCTTTAATTGAATATTAGTGATAGCTTTCTGTGAATTTTAAAGTATTGGTTATTAGTGTTGGTTACAGTTACATCCAAGAAGTTTAACTCTTTTTTGTTATTTTCTTTTTCTGATGTATATTTTAATGCTGGATCTTGTTAGTTTTTGGTGAAAGTTGATTGATTTCAGCAATAATAACAGCTTTTGTTTTTAAATGTTGTAAAAGCGCTTTGGCTACTACAATCATTAGAGAGGATCTTAAAGGGCCCAAATTTGGTTTAGATTTTATTTCGTTCTTGCATAAAAGATAAAATTGGTTAAGGCAAAGTTCAATTGTTTCATGTGTTGCGTTTGGTTTGTTTTTAAGATTATCAATATTGTTGTTTAAAATATCGATAGTTGTAGGAATTGTTTTGTTAATTGAAATGAAGGAATATAACGCGTTATATAGATATATAGGGCGTTTCCACAGAAATATCATCCTTTACAATTTTTTTTTTCATAAATTCCTATAGACCTATATATAATTTTGTATATTATGTATGTATGTATGTATTGATGTATGTATATATATGGTAGTAGAAATCTGTGTTTTAAAATGGTATGAGTTGAAACTTTAAAAAAATATCATTTTAACAAAAATAAGTTGTTTTTTTTGTTTTGTAAAAGCAATATAAAACAATAATTATTGCTATCAAATCAAACATCCGGGATAATTTTAGTAGATGCTTGTTAGGTAAAATTCAATATTTGACTGCACATAAACTTTTTTTTAGTATATATGTTTTTATTTTTTGGTATTTTGCTAATCTATCGTTAACAGTAATCACCATAAATAGAAACTTACACAAAAAAAATCATCAAAGTTTTCATTAAAAAATGATAACATAAAATAAGTACGTAAAACTTTTCTATTGCTGATGTCAGTTAAATTTATTTAAAATGTCCCTTAGGATTTGGTTGTCACACAATTACCATCATCCCCATTAAGAATTGACTTCTCAACTTCTGTTGAACTCTAGCTCTGCTAATTTCAAATGACTTTTCAAGTTTTCTGAACTTAATATTCTGGAGAGATAAATATGGTCTTGAGATGCAACCAAATGATGCAATGTTCAAAGTATCATGGCATGTCTTTTAATGTTCAATTGTGCTTGAACTATTGCCCGTTTGCCTTAATACTATTTTTTTAGTGCTCAACGCATCTATATATCACCTTTTTTTTAGTCTCACCAAAACATATACACCTATAAGCATTTTAGCTGGTAGACACCTGGATTTGTGTTTGGAAGTAGTTTTGTCTTGTTATATAATTTGTTATTCAAATTATGAGCTAATTTAACATTGTTAGGTTTGAGACCAACAATTGGTATCCATGTTTTATAAATGGTTGGTTATGCACTGGCTGAGTATACACACAGCGCAAAACAAATCACTCATACAATGAAATACTTATTAAATCTAGTTATTTTTAATTACATTAAGATGTGCTGCACTAAACAAATAATTCATACGTTGAATTACAGTAAGTTATAATTACAGGAAAGAGAAGTTCTGAGGAATGCATTGGTGTTTTATGGAAAATTACCATATTTAATAGTATTGTAAAAAGATAAATATAGCTTACCATTTTCTTTGCTTCTGGTGCAATATTTATGTATTTCGTTTGTTTTAATAAATCAATTTTAAAAAATTTTAAGAATTTTAGGATTCTTAGTTGAGAAGATTGTATTTTTAATATCAGATCTCGTTGGTAAAAAAAGTCATTATAATAGATGTATGTTCTTTTAATTTATGCAATTTAGCAAAAAACAACATTCTCCTTTATTTCCAATAACTTCTGGAGTAACATGAGGCTCTACTCATAGTCCTGTGTTGTTCTTTATCTATAGTAATAATCTGCATTATTACTTAAATGGTTCTATTTGCTGATGATGTAACTATATATTATATATGCAACTATATATTCCAGTCTTGATGAAAAGTCATCACCTTTTGATTGATTAGAACCGGCGTTCAATCTGAAATCTCTAATCTTGAATCTCTCTTCTGTAAAAGCTAAGGCCTTGCAGTGACTTGTTAATTTTCACTTTTTAAAAAAAGTGGTTTACTGCTACTAACTGCAATATTGTTGATATTTCTATATTGATAAATGGCAACACTCTAACTGAGTTTTCCACTTCACAAATTCTCATTCTATTTAACTTGTGTAGAAGAAAGCTATCACTTGTTCCAAATCTCGTGTGAATCGTCACGATTTCGCGTAAAACGTCACAATCTCACGTGAATCGTCATTTAATCAAGCCTTTTTTTTTTCAACAAACGGCGTGAGTTTGGTGGTCGTCTGAGAATATAACCCGTCGCCACATTTTAACAGGTCCAATTCTTAAATTCTTTGCAAAATTTTAGACGATTGCAAATATTTATTTGAAAAAGGCGTGGCTTTAATGCAGCTTGGTATGATCGTGCAGCAATAGGGTGTTTCATTTCCGACAAATTTTCGAAAATGGTTACGTTACATGCATAACGGGGTAAATAATGGGCCAAGAAATAGTCTGTAAATTTTTCAAAATTTTAAAATTATTTAGAGGTCGCCGTCTTAAAATAGTAGCGTTTTTTTTTTTTACCCTTTTTTCAACTTTAAATTTAAATTACTTAAAAAATAATTAATTTCATGTTATGTTACTTGGTGTGTAATACAAATTATAAGGTAGATGAACATTTGGTGAAATTTTCAGAAAAATTGGTTAATGTCTAAAGGTCGCCGTATTAAAATATAAAGCTACAAAACCTTTTATTTTTTTAAATCTAAAAAAAATATAATTAAAATTCAGTTAGATTTTTTTTAGGCTTCAACTTTTCGTAAGAATAATAATTAATAAAGTAGATACTAGTAATATAAAAAATACTAAAAATTATTAAATATAATAATCAAATACTAATAATAATTTAATTACACATGATTTTAATGTATATAGAGCATATATAAATATTTCCTATTGCTTGATAACTACCCAAATACCCACGCAACGCGGGATTGTATAGTACGTTACCAGCATACATATTTTGCATTTATAATTAATTATCTAAATTATGAGTGTTTAGAACTTTTTGGTCATAACCCTATTTTTTTTTTTTTTTTACAGGAAAATCCTCTTCTTATAAGAGTAGACACTGAAAGTGGACATGGTGCTGGAAAACCAACCTCAAAATCTGTAGGATTACTTAAATCCTCTTTTTCACTCTCTCACTGCCTATCTTTTTTTCTTCTTACTTTAGTCTCTCTTTTTTGTCTTAATATGTTTTGAATTTGTATTGTTCTTTTTTACTTACAGATAGAAGAACTATCCGATGTGTTTTTCTTCATTGCAAGTATGGTTGGTACAGATTGGTCGGAATAAATAGTTTGAGTAAAGTTAAGATCGAATACTAAGTTGAAAATTATTAGGTTCTAATACTTTTTAAATGATAAATTAGATTTGTATAAATATCTTTTTAACATTCTATTTCAAAAAATATTTATGTATTTTAATATACAGTGTAGTTTTAATATTTTATATTTAATTGTATAATTAACGGCAATTTATAGTATTAGTTAAAATAAACTTTTTATTTTATTTGTAATTTTAATATCTTAGTTTTAAAAAGGGGTGACATTTATAGAAATGTATTTCAAATATCGAAAACGTAGTTTTTTTGCAACTGGGGATTTATCGTACACATTGGGTAACCGGTGTTTGATATTTTAGCAGAGTATTTATTTCTGTATGCACTTTAGAGCAAATCTAAAGTAGCTTTAATTTTATGTACAGAGTGGATGGTCGAAATCCGGACAATTTTAAATTTGCCGGCATTTTTTTGTTTTTAAATTCTATGTTGCGAAATTCAAACATTAATCAAAACAAACATTGTACTCTCGAGAAAAAAAATTAAAATTGCAAATTTAGCAAATGTCAAAGGAATATGATCGTAGAGTTGCAGTGGTTGAGTCCCTCCGCGCCGGACACTTTGTCCCAGAGATTATAAAATGGTTTGGCTTCTCAAAAAGCACAGTTTATGATATTGCAAAGAGGTTTAATGATGGTGTAAAGTCTGTAGAACGAAAAGAAAAGACTGCTCACAAACCAATCAGGAATAAGGCCTTCATCAGCAGAGTACAGAAGTCGATCAACAAAAACCCCAGCACCTCCATCAGGAAACTGAGCAAAGATATGAATGTGTCTTATTACACCATGAGAAAAGTGATCTGTGATGACCTTAGGTACAAATCCTGTGTCCTGAAAGTCAGACAGATGCTGTCTGCTTCAATGAAGGAGAAGAGAGTGGCTAAGTGGCTTTATGTCTGTTTCCAGCAAAGGCCATGTCATGCCACCACACTTCTTCCTGAAGGGCCAAAATGTCAACAAAGAAGTCTACTTGGACCTTCTGATTAAGGTGGTGAAACCTTGGATGGACAAGTGTTCCAATAGTAGGCCATATGTGTTTCAGCAAGACTCAGCTCCTGCTCATACCTCCAATTTGGTACATGGTTGGCTTGAAGAGAATCCCTATGTTCTGGTTAAAGCACTTTTGGCCTCCAAACTCACCAGATCTCAATCCATTGGACTATTATGTCTGGGGCACTTTGGAACGTGAGACCAATAAATCAAGTCACAACACTGTTGAATCTCTAAAGCGAGCAATTGCTACTGCAGCTGCCAACATGTTGGCCGATGAGGTGGAGCACGCCTGCTCCAGGTTAAGGAAGCATATCGAGCAAGTCATTGAAGCTAAAGGCAGCTGGATTGAGTGAAATGAAAGCTCTTATATGTGTACATTACTGTTTAAAATTTCAGAAATATAGCTTTGAAACTAATACTTTTATTGTAATTATTATTTTGTGTCAAAAAAGTCCGGATTTCGAGCATCCACCCTGTAATATCCTTATGTGAGTTAGTTGTTTTACAACCAAGGGAACTTTTCAATTATCAACTACGTAATACAAAAAAAAGTCAACTCTAAAAAGTGTTTAATCCTTTAAGGACTCTTAACAACAGCGACAACAAAAACTAGTTTCGGGTTGTTAGAAATCCTTTTATTCAAACTTTTAATTCTTTAACTTTTTAGGCTCTAATTTTTAAAACAGGATATAAAATTTTAATAAAATTGTAAATTTTATTAAAATTTTATATATATATTGAATAATATTAGAACCAAAATAATCAGAATTTATCAGAGATAATAAGAATAATAGGATATCAGAATTTAAGGAATGTGTTTTATTTTTTCACAAGTACATAAAATTATTTGTTCATCGACGAAATATATATATATATATATATATATATATATATATATATATATATATATATATATATATATATATATATATATATATATAAATTATGTTAGTGTATTCTACAAACAGAGTGCTCAATGTTCTAAAAGAACAGAACAATAATAAGTTAATAAAACAATTATCTAATTTTTGATTACTTCAACACTGTGTTTCACCATCAAAGTAGGTTCATCAGGAAGAATGCAATTCTTCCTAGATTAACAAGTTTTTTCCTTAGATTAACAAGTGTATTACAAATGTAATACACTTGTTAATCTAAGGAAATACAACGCTTAAATGTTTCAGATGCAGTCGCCCTTAATTTAAACAAGGACTTGTTAATAGACGGACGTTCTAAATGACGTTCCTGATGAGGAACGCTTATTTGTTCACACACTGTGGTATTTAGCTGATAGTGGATTTTCATGGGATCGTTCTCAGGGGCAGATGCAGGATTTTTTGTGGGTGTTGCCTGTTTTTTTTCGAGTTGCCGAAATATAGTCGGTGATATTTTTTTGTAAACCCCTACCCCGGGCCAGCAAGGGGGAAGGTTGCAAAAAAATATCGCCGATTATATATTTTGGCATTCGTCATCAAAGCGGCATCAGTACTTTATTATTACTTCCTTGCCATTGTTCTCAATTACCCATATAAAACAAAACTAATAAAAATGTTGCCTTGGCTATTCTGTTCATAAATTAGACATTTTTTACTTGTCTAACCTATTTAACGAAGTGCACCAACGAAAAGGTAAGCCATAGGACTTACCTTTTCGTTGGTGCACTTCAATTCTTTTCTTTTCTTGATAGGCAGTTAGGCCATATTTTTTTTTTAATTCTTTATGTTGGTTTTTCTAAATTTCACTAAATATAAGATAAACTTAAATATAAAATATAGTAAATAAACAAAAAAGAAAAATTATTATTAGATAAAAACCAACTCTAAGCGTCGTTCTCCTAAAACAGAAAAAATATTTAAAACTCTTTCTACATCAGGAATTATTTCTTGATGAATAGATATCAAAGCTAAAAAATTACATCTTGACTCTGTCATGCGGCTTCGCATATAAGTATTCAGTCTGCGCATAACAGAAATGATCCTCTCGCATTCACATGTAGTAATTGGAATTGTTCCCATTATTAAAAAACCTTCCCTAATGTTTGGGAAACCTCTCATATCAATAGACTTTAAAGTCTCTGTAATAGTGAATGGGATCACAGATTGATTGTTCAAAAATGTTTCCCACAATCCTAATTCAGCATGAATTGATGTAGGATGAGGCATATCCAATATATAAAAATGCAAAAATTCCATAAAATCTAACTTCCAAAAACGTTTTTTTTTATTTTTTTTTACAAAAGTTGCAGGAATACCAGATAAACCTTTGTAAACAATTATCTCACCTTCATCAAATCTATCTTCTAATCATTAATTAAATGATCTAGAAGAGGAGATGTGATGGAATATTTGAAATAATCTGAAACTTGTCAGAAGGATAATTATCTCTATAAACTTGTCTACCACAGAGCCTTGGTTTAACTTCTGAGTCCTAGCTAGATCAAAAGCAATTAAGTACCATTCGTTGTGATAGACATCAATATTTTTTTTAAACTAATATTTGAGTTTTCAAACAATTTATTTCATTACACTGTTGTGATATATCAAATGCTTTAGTTTGGAGAACAACAGTGATGGCATAGAAATAGTCCATTATCTGTTTTGTTAAAACTAAGCTGACAATTAAATAAAAATTTGTCATAAGATTTAAAAAATATGAAGCTTTTGAAGAAGTATCAATATTATAACACTTATTTTCATTGTATGCTTCCATTGAATGAAAAATGGAAATGTAGTTATCAAAAAAAAACATCCAGGTTTTTAAGTTACTGAACACATCTAGTTTGACATATATCAATTAATTTTGCTTGACCAATGAAAAGGACCAAGGAAAAATGAATTTATTAAGACAGCTGGCACGTTGAGGCAATAAGCTAAAAAAATATGATTTATCTTTGATTAGATCAAAAACATTTCTAACAATCTGAACATTGCATGAATTACTAACAACTAAATTAAGTTAATGGGATGCACAGTGAACAAAAAGAGCCTTTGAATTGATAAATTTAATTCAAGATGAAATATCTTTTAATTTACCAGACATTGCCCCAGCACCATCATATCCTTGACCTCTACATTTTCGGACATCAAGACCAAGATCATCAATTGCAGAAATTATGTTTTGCGCAAGATTAAGACCAGTTGCACCAGATTTACATTTAATAAACCGTAGAAAGTTTTTACAAAAAACATTATCACAATCAATGTATCTTATAACTAGAGATAGCTGTTCAACATTAGAACAATCAGAGGCTCCATCACACAAGATAGAAAAATAACCTGACTTTTTAATTTTCCTAATTAAAACTTCTTCGATTGTTTTTCATGTATCAATTAATTTTGCTTGACCAGGAAAAAAAAATTTATTGAGGCAGCTGGCAGAACGAATATGGTGCTCAAGAACTTTATCACCTGCTTCAAAACGAAAATTTAAAAGCACTACAAAGTTACCTATACCAATGTTGTCTTTACATGTTTCTCCAATCTCTGGATGATACTTAGTGTCATCACGAAGACCTCGAAAAGCAATATTGTTGCGGCCAAGAAAAATAAATGCCTTTATAATTGGAATTAATTTATTTCGATTGCTTATAATAAGTTTTTTTCTTATCGATGTCAACTTCAATCAGATTTTTTTTTGAATTAGATCTTGATTGCAGCATGTTCAGACAATGCATTGACATTTGATAAAGTCGACAATTATTATTGTGATCCATATAAGCACGAGCTGCATTACCCCATATTTTAAAAGGTTTTTGAATAAAGTTGGTTATTGTGGTATTGTTTGGAATTCTGCTACCCAACAGTGTACATGAAAGGCAGTATGCTCCATCTTCAATCTGTGAGTAAGCTAACCAGGAATATTCAAATAGCCATTTATGCAAAACTGATCTTTTTTTTCCCACCAGAAACAGGAAAAACAAAAGACAAGTTAGGAATAAATATTTTATTAACTAGATCTAGTAACATTGAATCATTTTGTCAGATCAGGTTATCCTGCTACTGGTAACATGTAACCCAGTACAATCTGCTTCATGTCCTGCTGCCTTGTAGGATACGCCTTTTTAGGCAAAGGCTAGGAGATGCCAACTCCGACTAAAACACACCCTGCCTTGGGGCTCTTGGTTGAATAAAGGCTAGAGATGGTGTCTCGATAAAAATACTCATCTTGGGCAGATGTTAAATGCACCCAGCTACTGTCTTGTAGAAGGCCTCCTAGGCAAAGACTTAAGGGGTAAACAGATTCTATCTGTTGACCAGCCTCGCACCCCTTCTTCATCTATTAGGCTGGCGCAGATGTATTTTTAATACATTGTTTCCAGTTTAGGATGTTGAATGCTGGATCTTCTTGACTCAATGCATGGGTTTGCTTGTGTCACTGTTTTTATGACTAGGCAACTCATTCTATTATCTCCTTATGAGGGTACAGCTCTAAAACTCAGTTTTATGGTTCTGAGGCCGGCTGGTAGTCAGGTTTCCCGAACTCTGTGGTAGCTCTCAGAGAGGCTGATTCCATCAACAGCTGAAAAATATCAAAGTATTAACAGTGCCATGTTGCGCATGGATGGTGTCCCTGTTTGTACTTTTGGTGTGCATTGCGGAGGCCACATTTGGAGCCCTTTGTTACGGCTTAGGGTTTATTAGTAGTAATGAGGCAATTGCTTGGGCTATTAAACGGTGTTCTGAGTACTATCTATGCTTTGAGTCAAGTTCTTCAATCTAATTTAAAAATGAATAAAGTACCAAAAACTATAAAACACAAAAAACCATCATCATCACCAAGTTCTCTAAACCTATCATTCACTAATATTCGAGGTCTTCGAAGTAACTTTTCTTCTGTTGAGTCTTATCTCTTGCAAAGTTCACCAGACCTACTTGCTCTTTGTGAGACTAGTTTGAGTTCGACTGTCTCATCTTGTGATCTTAGTGTTGATGGCTATCTTCCTCTGATTCGTAAAGACTCCAATAGTCACATGCTTGGCCTGGTCAATTACATTCGTAAGAATTCACCTGTTTGTCGTGAAACTACGTTTGAATCCACAGACTATTCTTTCATGTGCTTTCGTTTAGCACCACTTCACGCTATTGCCTTTCTCTTTGTTCTATATCGATCTCCTTCATCTCAAGACTGTACACTTTTTGATGTTATTTCTGATCATATTGACCAAGCCCTCTCTCTTTATCCATCAGCTAATATAGTTGTTGTCGGTGACTTTAATGCTCACCACTCTGAATGGCTTGGCTCTAGTGTCAGTGACTCTGCAGGCATTAAAGCCCACAACTTTTGCCTTTCTCAATCCCTAACTCAAATAGTCAACTTTCCAACTCGCTTTCCTGACAACCCTATTCATTTACCTTCTCTACTCGACTTATGTCTTGTTTCTGATCCTAGTCAGTGCTCAGTTTCTCCACATTCTCCCTTAATTGCTTCTGATCACAGTTTGATCTCTTTAAAACTAATATCTCATTCTTCTTCATCACCTGAATACCCCTATTATCGAACCTCTTACAACTACAGTAAAGCTGACTGGGATTGTTTCCGTGATTTTATTCGTGATGGCCCTTGGGTAGAAATCTTTCAACTTCCTGTCGACAAATGTGCTTCTTATATAACTTCGTGGATTCAGGCTGGCATGGAATCTTTTATTCCCTCTCGACGATTCCAGGTCAAGCCTCACTCTCCTCCATGGTTTTCCTCACACTGTGCTGCTGCGATTGCCAATCGAAACCGTTACTTCCATATTTATCAGCAAAACAATTCTCCAGAAAACAGACGTCTTTTCATTACTGCTAGAAACAACTGTAAAAAGGTTTTGTCTAACGCCAAAACCTGCTATTCTCAGGTCATGAAATCTCGTATCTCATCTCAAAAATTAGGCTCTCGTGACTTCTGGAGAATCTTTAATAATATCAATAATAAGGGCAAATCTATAATTCCACCTCTCTTGTATGGTTCAGACTTTGTCACCTCACCTAAAGACAAAGCCGAACT
Source organism: Hydra vulgaris (assembly GCF_038396675.1). Taxonomy (NCBI): domain Eukaryota; kingdom Metazoa; phylum Cnidaria; class Hydrozoa; order Anthoathecata; family Hydridae; genus Hydra; species Hydra vulgaris. The sequence goes on from NC_088923.1 coordinate 42,954,528, forward strand.
GTTTGCTAAAAACTTTTCATCAATATCATCTCTTGATTCCACTAATTGTGTTCTACCTGATATTGCCAACAAACAGGTTGATTCATTGCTTGACATTCATATCACTTCAGCATCTGTATCTAAAGTGATTTCCTGTCTAGACTCTTCTACAGCTTGTGGCCCAGACAACATATCTGTTATTGTCTTGCAGAAGTGTTCTCCGGAGCTGTCGTCTATACTCTCAAAACTATTCAACAAGTGCTTATCAGAGTCTTGTTTTTCAGCCTGCTGGAAAGCCGCATCTGTTATCCCTATCTTCAAAAATTCTGGGGAGCGATCTGATTCGTCTAACTACCGTTCCATAAGTCTTCTTCCTATCATAAGCAAGGTTTTTGAATCTTTAATTAACAAACACTTAATTTCTCATCTTGAATCTAATAACTTACTTTCTGACCATCAATATGGATTTCGATCTTCTCGTTCTACAGCTGATTTGCTAACAGTAATAACTGACAGGTTTTATCGTGCATTAGATGAAGGTGGAGAGGTTAAGGCCATCGCTCTTGACATTTCAAAAGCGTTTGATAAAGTTTGGCATGCTGGTCTTCTCCATAAGCTTTCTTCTTATGGTGTATCCGGCAACATCTTTAAGATCATTGAATCCTTCCTTTCCAATCATAGCATAAAAGTTGTCCTCGATGGACAACACTCTTCTTCTTATTCTGTAACTTCAGGGGTTCCTCAAGGTTCTATCCTTGGCCCTATACTCTTTTTAATTTACATTAATGATCTTCCAGATATTCTCACATCTAAGGTGGCATTGTTTGCTGATGATACTACCATTTATTCTTGTCGTGATAAGAAACCAACACCCTCTGATTGCCTGGAGGGGGCATTTGAGCTTGAAAAGGATATCACTTCTGCTACTGCATGGGGCTCACAGTGGCTGGTGAACTTTAATTCAGATAAAACTCAATTTTTTTCAGCCAATCGTTATCGCAATAATGTAGATCTTCCTATATTTATGAACGGTGATGTACTCGATGAGTCACCTACTCTTCATCTTCTAGGATTAACTCTTACTTCCAATCTTTCTTGGAAACCATATATCAAATCAGTAGCAAAATTAGCATCTGCTAAGGTTGCATCTCTTTAACGAGGTTAAAGCTTTTTAAGGTTGCATCTCGCCACTTTCTTACTCTGGATTCTATTCTCTACCTCTATAAATCTCAAATCCGGCCTTGTATGGAATACTGTTGCCATATCTGGGGCGGATCTTCTAATGATGCCCTTTCTCTTTTAGACAAGGTGCAAAAACGCTTTGTAAACATAGTTGGACCTGCTCTTGCAGCCAACCTTCAACCATTATCACATCGTCGTAATGTTGCTTCTCTTTCTCTTTTCTACAAATACTATAATGGGCACTGCTCGAAAGAGCTAGCGTCTCTTGTGCCATCTACTAAAATTCATTCTCGTGTTACTCGTCATTCAATTAAGTGTCATCCTTTTTCTGTGACTGTTCCTAAGTGCACCAAAAACGCTTATTCGTCTAGTTTTTTTCCTCGAACATCAGCTCTTTGGAATTCGCTTCCTTCATCTTGCTTTCCTGATTCATATAATTTGCAATCTTTAAATCGTCCGTCAATCGTTATCTTGCTCTACAATCTTCATCTTTTCTCTTACAGTAACTTCCAACTTTAATTAGTGGCTGATTGCAGCCTTGTTGGAAGCGAAGATGTTTAAAAAAAAAAAAAAAAAAAAAAGTTATGCAAGGTTTTTGGGAGTGATATTTGATGAGAACCTATCATGGAAAAAACATATTAGTCTTATTGAAGCAAAAATGTCATCTGCTATAAGTGTATTATATAAATCTAGGGCCTTTCTTGATTATAAATCACGCGAAATGCTTTACTTCAGTCTTGTTCATTGTCATCTCTCTTACGCTAATATTGTTTGGGCTAACACACACAAAACTAAATTTCTTTAATATTTAATAATCTTTTAAATAGTTAACACAAAGCGGTTAACTATTTAAAAAGATTAGAAAACCCTTCCTCTGTAATGAAATACATGAATGTGTTAAATATATCAAAACTTAATTTGCTTCAAATAATAATATTTATGTATAAATATAAGAATAACTTGCTGCCAAAAGTATTTTCTGATATTTTTACATTGGCGTTTTCACGAAAATACAATCTTCGGTCAAATAGCAACCATAACTATCAATTGAGCAGAGTAAAATCACAAGTGTCAAAATTCTCAATTATTAACCAAGGTCCGTCATTATGGAATCAATTAAAAAATAACAATATAAAAGATTTGAAAAGCACTTCCTCGTTTAAACGACAAATGAAATCGCATTTCCTAAACTTCTGATGTATATGCGAGTATGTTTATATATGTATGTGTAAGTATGTTTGTATATGTGTTTGTGAATGTGTATGTGTACATATGAGGATGTATATATAAGTTTTTATTCTTCACCTAGTATTTTTCAGAAAAAATATTTAATTGCAAATTTACTAAAGTCATGTGGGCTTTAAATGTTATTAAAATTTAATAACACTTAAACTCAATAACATAATTTACAATAACATTTAATGTTATTGTAAATTATGTTATTGAGTTTTTATTCTTCATCTAGTATTTTTCAGAAAAAATATTTTATTGTAAACTTTTAAGCCATGTGGGCTTTAAATGTTATTGTAAAGGGGCTCTATGAAAAGATTGAAGTGACACCAGTCATCCGTATCTTCTTTGAGCCCCTGTCTGTTTATATATATTCTTTGTGTAACGTAAAAGTTTCATTGTAATTTTATTATTTTATTTTTATATAAACAGCGAAAAAAAATTAATAAATAAAATAAGTAAATAATAAAAAAAGAAAAATGATATAAAAATAAAATAATAAAAATAAAAAAATAAAAATGATATTAGAAATAAAAAAATAAAAATGATATTAGAAATAAAAAAAGAAAAATGATATAAGAAATAAAAAAAGAAAAATGATATAAGAAATAAAAAAAGAAAAATGATATAAGAAATAAAAAAAGAAAAATGATATAAGAAATAAAAAAAGAAAAATGATATAAGAAATAAAAAAAGAAAAATGATATAAGAAATAAAAAAAGAAAAATGATATAAGAAATAAAAAAAGAAAAATGATATAAGAAATAAAAAAAGAAAAATGATATAAGAAATAAAAAAAGAAAAATGATATAAGAAATAAAAAAAGAAAAATGATATAAGAAATAAAAAAAGAAAAATGATATAAGAAATAAAAAAAGAAAAATGATATAAGAAATAAAAAAAGAAAAATGATATAAGAAATAAAAAAAGAAAAATGATATAAGAAATAAAAAAAGAAAAATGATATAAGAAATAAAAAAAGAAAAATGATATAAGAAATAAAAAAAGAAAAATGATATAAGAAATAAAAAAAGAAAAATGATATAAGAAATAAAAAAAGAAAAATATAATTATAAAATACAACAATTTTACAATCGCTTTAATGAGTTTGGAATGGTGCCTATAATATAGAAACCAACAAGAATCACGCAAAACTGTTATTCTGCAATCGACAATATTTTCACAAACACTCTTTTCCATTCCACATTTAAATCAGACATTATTCGAAGTGACATAAGTGACCATTTTCCAGTCTTTGCAATTTTCAAAAAACCAAAAAATATACAAAAAAAAAACTAATTCTTAAAAAAAAGAATCTTTACCACCCAAGCAAAAAATATGTTTAAACTAAAGTTATCTTCTATAAATTGGAACTTTGTATATCTCGAGACATGCGCAAAAAAACCTACAGCCTATTTCTAAATAAATTTCTTAATTAGTAGGACAAGCATTTTCCTAACAAAACTAACCGAATTAAAACTAAAAGACTTTTCAACCCTTGGTTCTCAAAAAAACCTTTTAAAGTGTTCGAAGCGAAAACAAAAGCTATATATACGTTTTATTAAATCAAAGAAAGATCGCGACAAGCATAATTACTTAAACCACAAACGTCTATATGAAAGAACCAAAAAAATAGCCCGAACTACATATTTCAAGAACAAGCTATTGAGCCTAAAAGGTAACGGGAAAAAAACATAGGATGCAATTAAAGAGATTCTTGGTAAACAAAAAATTCACAATAAAGTCTTACCAAACGTGATTACCGTTGACGACACTCAGATCTCTGATGGTAAATCGGTAGCAACAAAATTTAATGAGTTTTTCGTAAACATAGGTCCAAACTTAGCCAGTAAAATTAAACACACTCCTGTTCATTTCTCGAACTATCTATCGAAGTCTGATTAAAACTTAGAATTTAAAAAACTCACTAGTAAAGAACTTGAGGGTTCGATGAAAAAACACAATACTAATAAAGCAACAGGTTATGATTTTATTTCAGCAAGCATAATGAAAGATTGCTATGGATTTATTAAAGATGTTTTATTAGATGTTTTTGACAAATTGCTCAATACAGATGTTTTTCCAGATAAACTTAAAATTGCAATTATTACACCCATTTTTAAAACAGGAGATAAAAGTCTGGTTTCAAATTATCGACCTATTTCAGTGTTACCAGTTTTTTCTAAAATCCTCGAGCGTATCATGTATAATAGGCTATTTTCCTTTTTGGACAAAAACAATCTTCTTTATTGTAACCAATATGGTTTTCAATCAAATTACTCTACGGAGCATGCACTTATGCAACTAGTTGAAGTTATCAGTGGAGCATCTTCTCATAACAATTTCACTTTAGGTATATTTCTAGATTTGTCAAAAGTGTTCGATACCGTTAACCATCAAACTTTACTGGATAAAATAAAATATTGTGGAATATGCCATACATACCTTAAATGGTTTACCAGTTACTTAACTGATAGAAAACAGTTTATATCTTTAAATGACAGTTTTCAGACAAACAAACTTAAAATATTATGTGGGGTTCCACCGGGCTCCATCTTAGGTCCTCTACTATTTCTAATATACGTCAACGATCTATATAAAGCATCAAATACTATGTCTACCATCATGTTTGCAGATGACACCACTTTATTTCATTCTCACAATAACATTATTTCTCTATTTCAAGTTGCAAACAATGAACTAGAACAAATATCAATCTGGCTTAACGCGAACAGCCTATCTTTAAACACTTGTAAAACGTTTTCCTTATTCCAAATATTTCCTTATTTCTAAACGAAAGTTTCAATATATTCCTAAATCCTTACCAATGCTATATATAAATAACATAGAAATTGAGCGTTCTTTCACAAATAAATTACTTGGTGTCTTAATAGATGAAACTTATCCTGGAGAGATCATATTAAATATATTAGCAATAAAATCTCAAGAAATATTGGTATTTTATATAAAACCCGTCAAATCTTAGACAAATCTACCCTAACTCAGCTATATTTTGCATTCGTACATAGTTATTTATCGTATGGTAATATTGTTTGGGGTAGTACAAACAAATCTAAACTCAAATGTCTCCTCAAACAACAAAATCATGCAGCACGCATGATTTATTTTCAAAATCGCTTCACAAACGCTAAACCTCTTCTAAGAAGTATGAGGGCACTTGATATTTATGAAATAAATGTATTCAAAATCACACAATTTATGTTCCAACATCAGTTTAAAAAAATTCCGAAGGTTTTTGAAAATATTTTTCCTAAAATTCAACCGGAAATTATAAAAAACCTTTCCCTATATCAAAACTTACCAGCTTTGCCATTTTCTTTCGTGGCCCAATGCTATGGAACCATTTTACAAGCATGAGTTGTAAACTAAGAGAAGCCAATACCTTTCAAAAATTCAAAAAGAACATAATTGAACTAATTGTCAATCAAGATTCCTTACTTGATTTTTCTAACAATAAACTTTTACTGTCTTTTTTATTATCAAAGGATGATAAGATGATACTGATGATACTGATGATAAGATGATACTGATGATAAGATTTTATCTTCTTCAGGTTCTCCAGTCTTGAAACTACTATATATGATAAAGTGTATTTTGTATTTAATATTTTTAAATATTTTATATGTCGAAAATCATCTTTAATTGTAAATAGTTGCTTGACAAAAATAAATAAATAAATAAATAAAATATAAGAAATAAAAAAATAAAAACGATATAAAAAAAAAAAAAAAAAAAAATGATATAAGAAATAAAAATAGAAAAATTAAAAAAAAATAAAAATGATATAAGAAATAAAAAAAGAAAAAGATTCAAAGTAAAGAGTAAAATTTCTAAATCTTTTTGTTTTTTCATTAAAATATAAAATAATTATGTTATATATAATTTATTAAGTTTTTTCCAAATTTTCTCTTTTAAAAGATTTTACATGATCAACAACTACTTCGCTGGTAGAGATAATTCTTTTATTATTAAGAAAAATGTTGATAACATTTCTTCTAGCAAGTTTTACCCTTGTTTTCTCATGCATTGGACAAGAAAAAGTCTGAAAAGTGGTTAAACAAATGTTCTAAAGCTTGTCGTGCATGTGAATTAAATTTCTTGATTTTTTTTATAAGAGTAGTCAATTATAGCGAAGGATGTGTAAACATAATCCAATATTGATGATAAAGGAATAGTGAGACCACCTTTAGAAATAATTGTTAAATAAGTATGCTTGCGTTCATCAATATTGGCACAACGTAAAAATTCTTTGCAACTTATACCAAAACGTTTTTTAATTTATTTGCTATTTATCCAGCAATACAAGCACCTACTTTCTGGAGCTAGTGTCGTGATTTCTGGAGTACACTGTGCTTTATCGAAAGTTTTTCAAATCTGTTAAATTATTTTCTGACTCAAGATGCACTTTTAAACTATGATCAAAATTAATACTTTCTTTAACTATACTTATAATTTTTAATATTTTTTCAGAAATCTTTTAAACCAACCAAAAATCTTCCACCACTCGTTTTGTCTATATTGTCCAAATCTTCTTTCTAATGAGTCACATTGAAATCTCCCAGTTAAAACAAAGTGATATCCTTCATTAAGTAATGCGTCATTTCAGAGGAGGGGGTAGTAAAACGTGACAATTTGTTACTAGGGGAAAGGGGGATAGGGGAGGGGTCAAAACTTGCGTGATCTTATTTATGAACGACTAAAGTTTAAAGCCAAGATGTCTGCAAATATAGCAAATAGCAAAACAATAGAAAACATTTGCGTCACGTGGAAACACTTTTACAAGATTCATCAAAATGACAACTGCCTTGACTATCCAATTAATAAAAAAACTTTATTATGTAAAGTATTATGATTAATATATTTTACTATTTTGTAAAAAATATTCTATATATTTAGGGTTGTCATTCTCCTTTTCTTTTCCGTAGGAGAGCACGGCACTAATTAAAATTGAATTTTTCACTGCGTTTCCCAACGGAAAAAAGAGGAGATTGACAACCATACTGGTTCTTGCACCCAATTAAAACAAACACGACATCCATTTAAAACAACAATGACATTCATTTAAAACATCGCACAGTGATTTAGAAACGCTTAAAATTTGGCCAAAATACATTTATTATTAAATACATTTTTATCATTTTTAAATCTTAATTTTCTCCCTAAATACAATACCTTTCAATTTAATTTTCTATATATACAAAGATAATAGATAACTTTATCTTATAATTATGAAAATATTTGAAATATGTATTTATACACGTTGTAAGAAATGCATTTAAAAAATGCAATTGTCACGAGTTTAAACTGATTTTTATAGTGCTAGGACTTTTTACCTTATACTTCCTTCGCAAAGCTGATTCTTTTTTTAAAGACAGTTTGTATCGTTCTATGAGAAACTAAAAAAGTTAGCTGCCCCAACTTGCCCCATTTCGAAATAATGTGGTTTTAAAAAGCTCAATTTATAAAAAAATTAGCGACGTATATGCTAATGCGACGTAATATATATATATATATATATATATATATATATATATATATATATATATATATATGGGTGTATATATCAAGAGCATGTGATTCCTGTCCAAAAGTATCGCAGAAATAAAATGGGAAATGTTCAAAACTTAACTACTAACTGCGAAGGTAGACGTGCACCTTTGTGTACACGCACTTAACCTCTATGGCGCCTAAGCAACCAGCAGCACGTTCAGTCTGGTATAAATAACCTACCTACGTGACCGAATGAAGTGACCAGCAGCACGTTCGTTTTGCTATAAAAGCCCATTGTTTTAATGCTGATTTTTTATTCGAGGTCTCATGCCAAAGAACACGAATAGTTTAGTTAAAACTAGAAGCAATAGGTTCGGTGTCTTTAAAGCGAAACTTTTAAGAGCGAAAGTTTTAAAAGCGAAGGTCGGGAAAGCGAAAAAGTTAAAAGCGAATGGGATGGGTTAAGCGAGAAAAAAAGTTTAATAACATTGGTAACATTATTTTTATATAAACGAGTTACTATTTAAGGGGTTTTTAAAATTTTAAAATATTGACAATAAATAACAACTTTTGACATAAAATGATTAACCATAGCATAAATATAGAAAATTAAAAAAAAATTAAAAAAATTGGTCAACGGTTGCTGTAGTAACCGTAAAAAACCCCCAAAATAAGCAAAAAATAAGATTTGCGCTGGCCAAGTTTTAGCAAAAACTAATAAAAAAAGGCTGAATGAAACTTTGGAAACACAATTAGAATAGGTTTATGAGTGTTTTAAACAGAACAGATTTTTAAAAAAAGGTTCTGGGCCTGAAGACTTGTGCTCTAAAGTTGACAATAGAAAAAAGTACATTTTTTGAAAAATTAAATTAGCCATACTGTTTTATTCATAAAAATTTAAAAATTCTGTTCCGTTTAAAACACAGCTTTTATAAAAAGGAAAATTTGTTGAAAATTTCAGATAAAACGCTCCAGCGGTTCTCTTGGAATTTTGGCCGGCATATTGAAAAACCTCAAACTGAGAAAACGCATAAAAACTGAAAATAAAAGAATAAAGATCTACAAATATAAGTAACATTATATATTGGACTATATTTAGTATTAAAAACCTCCTGCTTCATATGTTTTACTTTCTTTTTCAAAGGTTTTGTCACTTTTCTTAAGTTGTTTAGCCCTTAACTTTTGACGATGCAACTTGTTATCGGGTTTTAGTTTATAGATCGACCATTTAATGCGTGTTTTATTTATGTCGTTAGAACCGTTTAGTGTATAAAAACCTGGAACCATGTTCAGTTTTTCATATATTAGGATTGAAGACTTCATCCCAATGTTAAAATTGGCAACAGCATCATAAACACCAAACTTCAGCAAAGTCAGCAAGACATATTTTGTTTTTGGTATGCGATCGCAAATTTTCCCATGGAAAGACTCATTTGCATTTTGCGTTTTACCATGCAGACATTTTTTAAGCTCATCTTCTTTTGTGAGCTCTTCAAACACAGGTCTGATCTTGTATACAACCTCTAAAGGTAGACCAGGTCCTGGCTTGTAGGTGTTAGTGCTATTTGCTTTGTCTCTGTTAAATTTACACGAGCTACTTACACCTGTTGGACAATGTGGATAGTGCCAATTATTTTCTTTTGATGATGCAACGTGAAAAAGGGTAGCAAGCGTTGCTGATTTCATGGCATCTAAATTACCAGTATTCTGTCTAATTGCCACACCAAAGAAGTTTTGCAGTCGATCAATTGTTGCATCTGTCAATCTACCACGACCGCCCAGTCCCCTAACTTTTTTTTTCAATTTCCGGAGTCTGGTTCCAACACGCTTCTGATAGTGTCCAACACATTCTAATTTATTTACTTTAATATTAGGATAAACATCCTTGACACTATTGTAACTTTTGCTATCTCCATCACCTAAAAAATTAATGTACTGCAACTTATGTTTTTTAATTGATCGCTGGAAAATACGACTGGCTCCTTCACACTCCATTCCACCTGCAGAACCAACAAAATTCATTTTACAAATGTGGGAATTTCTCCACTCAGCATAAGCAGTAGGATCTTTTTTAGAAAGTTTTTGATTTAAGGAGCACCCTCTGCATATTCGACTTATCACCTCAACATCTAAAACTTTTCCACTGTCTATTGAAAGTGCTGCAAATACACCATTCAATGATGAAAATCCCCTACGCTGCCATGTGCCATCACATGATACACCAACATCAAGAATCTCATTAATCTTAATCATTAGTCTTGACACTGTAATCTTATATCAGATACAGCATCAGTCATTGTTTCCTGTGCAACTTTATCAGTAATATTTGTAATTTTTAAAACAAGTTTGTCATAGTTTTTTGGCGTCATTGGTTTTGGCATGTTCATGAGGGTTGTAAACCGTTCAATTCCGGAATGTCCTAATCCAAGAGTCCTCATTGTATATACTGTTCAATTGTTTATATCAAAGTTTCCTTTTTTATTATTCAACTTAGAAGTGTAAAAATCATTTTGATATTTACACTTTAAACAAATAATAAAAAGTTCACATGCAAGTCCTCGCTTTTTGCTTTTGTTTTCAATGATTGCTAAAGTCGTTTGGAAACAAGTTGGACGGCTCAAAACGCTAATTACATCAGACAAAATCGAACAATCAATAATTCTATATCTTGTCAGAACTTTGTTTTTAGTATTGGTATATTTTTTTGATGTTGAGTTAATGACTGCCTCAACTTTGCGAAGAGAAGAGCTTGGCGTATTGAAGATGTCAGTTTGACTATTTACAGGTAACTCGATATTTACACTTAAAGATGGAAAATTTACATTATTTACACTCACACTGCTACGTAAAACTTTTCTATTAAAAATCTTCTTTCTTTTGCCTGCTCGCTTAATTCTTACTTTAATTCGATCAGCTTTAACCATGTTTGAAAACTAAAAAGTATACAATTTCTGGCAAGAAAACGCGACAAAAAATGAGCTACTAATTAACAAAAACGAACTTAGTCTTGATATACCAAAAATAAATTGTTAACAAGTCTAACAAGAAGTCAAAAATGCTTTTAACTTGTGAAATCAATACGTTGTTTTGGTTTACAATAGTGCAGTCGGTTGATGCTTTTTTACGTAACAATATTTCACTGCCGGACACCAACAAATCCTTTTGCACAACTTAAGTTTATATATTCCTGTATGTAAAACAATCGAGACACAAACCGTTAAGCGAATAAAATTGGTTAAATTGGTCTTTAAAGATAAGAAAGATTTGTGTCTTGTTGACGCCATTATATTACGTCACGGTCGTAGTAATAACCAAATTCGGACGAATAACGGACGAATAAATAAAAACATGGCACGTTGTTAATGATTGAACTTTGCAATGACATCGCAAACGGTGGACACTTTTTATTAACAACTATAAATAATTTTTTAAAGAGTGAAAAAAGAAAAAGAAAAATCAATAAATCAGGAGATATTTTGCTTTAGTTTTTCAAAAATATAATCAATTATAAAGAAAAAACGAAATATCTAAAAAGAAGAAAAAAGAACGAACTATTTGAAAGGATATAAAATAAACTACAAAAGTAACGAAAATAATAATAAACAAAAAAAAGTTTAAAAATGAATGAAAAAGGAAAGAAAACATTCGAAAATTTGGGAAAACTCGGCATAACAAGATTTTATATTGTTTTTACTTTTTAGTTATTCATTTCATATTATGATTTATTTTAAGGTAGTTTTATTTAGCTATGCAATGATGTTTTCCGTTATGTAATGATATTTTCTTTTCTTTAGTTTTTAGTATATGTAGTGCATATAGCTTTACTTATTATTTGTTGCTAATCATTAAAATCATTTGCTAGTTATTTACTCCATCATGTTAGTTTTATAAAGTGTTTCTTTTTTTCTTTCTATGTTTTATGAATTATTTATTGTTACTAGTTTGCTTGATTACATTATTATGCTTTGTACTTTTTTAGCGGTAGCTTTGTTTGTAATGTTTATCCCTTTTTTTGGTTTTTGTTTTTCACAGTGTTTTTCTGTTTTTGTTTTTTTTGTTTATTGTGTTATTGTGTTATTGTACAATATATTATGGCTTTCATATTTTAACAATTATGATTAACATATTTACTAAATCTATATAATTTTTTTAGTAGTAGTCGTTTTTATGTCATCGTTAATTGTTACGTTTTGTCAATTTTTTACTGTTTGTAACTGTAGCTATGTATGTATAAATGATTATTGTATAAAACGTAATATTGATTTATTTTATTTATTGTAATTACTGTATTACTATTATTATTATTATTACTATTAATAATATAATTATTAATATTACCAAGATTATTTGTATATATGTAAATTATTTTTTTAAGGTATTTACTTGTATGCTCTGTATGTTGTATTACTCTGTATGCTTATTTCGTGATGCGCTTTTCATTTCTTTCAGTTTTAATAACAATCATGTCTACCAGTAAAAGAAGAAAAATAGAGCTTGTTGATGTCACACAATTTCCTGAGGTACTTGTTCCTGTGCGTGATATCAATTGGGAATTGTGCATTTTGTGTCAGCGTGTTTCACCTTAACCTCTTATAATTCCCAAAGAGGCAGGTTATAAAACTCTAAGTGAAAACTTGATCGAGTTCGATAATCATGAAGCTTTGCCATCAACTATTCGCTTGGATAAAATAAGTGATGGAAAGGAGTTATTGCACGCATTAATTGTTAATAAGGCAAAGTACCAAAAGCTTTGCCGAAACAAGTACGACTCTCAGAAACTGCAGAGAATCATTGAGAGAAACCAAAATGTGCAAGATGATTCTGAAAACGCCCAGAGCTCTGCTAGGTGCATGCGATCCTCATGTAAAGCAGTTGACATAAAAAGTTGTTGTTTGTTTTGTGACAGGCAACCCCTTAGTACAGGCAAGCACAAAAGAAATTGGCCCAAAAGTGTATGCTCTAGCCATTGAAATGCAGGACACAAATCTGCTTAACAAAATAGCAAACCAAGATTTCATAGCACTCGAAGTCAAATATCATAAAGACTGTTACAGGGGATTTCTCAACAGAGCCCGCAGTCATGAGCGCTCCTTTAGCAATGATGAACACAATCTCTATCGATTGACTTATGGCTCTGTCATTGCGGAATTGGTTAGTTACATGGAAGAGATGTTTATATATGGTACATCATCCCCTGTTTTTAAGCTGTCTGACATCAATAAACTTTGTGCAGATCGTATGTCGAGTCTCGGAGTTCAGTCTGAGTCTATCAACCGAACTAGACTGAAGGACGATTTAATTTCCTTAGTTCCTGGTTTGAGGGAAGACAAGTGTGGTAAAGAAGTCATCTTAAGCTTTGAGCCAGATGTGGGTAATGCCATACGTGATGCTTGCAACTTCAACGATATGTCGGACGGTATTTGCATTGCTCAGGCAGCTGGTATTCTCCGTAGAGATATGTTTAGAGAGTTTCCCAAATTCAGCGGCTCGCTTATAGGCGACTTTGGATCTCGTGATTGTGTGCCACCTTCCTTTGTAAATTTTGTTAATACTCTTTTAGGAGGCTACAATATCGACAATGGTTCACCTGCTTCCGCACCCGAGCAGGAAGCTGCTTATTCCATTGCATAGTTAATTCGATTTAATAGTGTAAAGCGTAGCAGAGCCAACAGACCTCAACAAATACGTCATCAAGCAAACCAAGAAACTCCATTGGCCGTGTACCTTGGTTTGATGATCCATAACTGCACTCGGAAAAGATCAGTTGTCGACAAATTGAATTCTCTAGGTTTAAGTATTTCATATGACCGAGTTCAAGAAATTGAATCAAGTTTGACTAATGAAAAGTGCAATTTTTATGAGCAAATAGGTCATGTGATACCAAGTTGCCTGTCTGAAGGTGTTTTTACAACAGCTGCGATAGACAATATTGATCACAATCCATCTTCAACTACATCTAACGATTCATTCCACGGCTCTAGCGTCACAATTATTCAGCATCCGGATACTCCCCATTCAAATTCAAAATCCACTTCAGATGGACTCCTTTGGTCTAGGAAAATCAATAGCAAATTGCCGGATACATACACCACTCTCCCTGCAACGAATAATGTTGTTTCCGAACCACTAATGACCACCGTGAATGCATCACCTATTGCTAGTGATCCAATAACCATTGAGCAGTTGACACCTTGGCTAAATTCTGTGCAGGAGTCTGTGTATAACACATCAACAAATAAAACTTCATTCGCTGCTTTCCATGCGGAAAGAAATATGCATCCAGCAACCTTTCAATGTCATAACATACTATTGCCATTGCTAACAGATCACATTCAGTCTCCAGCAACAGTACGCCATTTGATGGATGTAATAATAAAAATAACGAGTGCTGTCAATAACAAACAAGGTGCTGTTATAACTGGTGATCAGCCCGTGTACGCAGTTGCAAAGTATATACAATGGAAGTTTCCGGATGTTTATGGAGAGGATAAAATAGTCATTATGATGGGTGGACTCCATATTGAAATGGCCATTCAAAACATGATTGGAAAGTGGTTGAAGGGCAGTGGTTGGACTGAAATGTTCATAAAAGCAGAGGTTGCTAGCATTGGAAGGAGTGAGTCGCTGCTTAAATCGTCGCACATAAAGAGAACAAGATATGCGCACGAAGTGAGCCTGGCATCTCTTTTCATTCTTCGTGATGAGGCGTATAAGCTAGATTGTAAGGACTTTGTTGAGTCATTGGAAGAGAGGATTTCCAGGAAAAGCAACGAATCTAATCAGTTTCTTTATTGGCAAACCGTTATGGAGTTGGAGAGCCTGCTACTGAGTTTTGTGCGCAGTATTCGCGAATCAAACTTCGAGGAGTACGTGCGAATGCTAAAGCAGGTTGCTCCGTGGTTCGTCGCACTTGATCTAACTAATTACTCTCGCTGGTTGCCGGTTTTCATCAAAACCTTGGAAGAGCTACCTGTCCGACACCCTTATGTGTTTGAGGAATTCAAAAAGGGCCACTTCACAAGTAGGAAAACTAACGCGGACTTCTCTGCCATGTCTGATGACCAGCTTCATGAACAGAACAACAAATTGATCAAGAGTGACGGAGGAGCAATCAATGTACTTCATAACGAAACTGCTCTTCTTAAGTGGATGGTGGCTGGTCCAGAAATTTCTCGAATGATTAATGAGTTTGAGAATGAAGTTCGCAGTTCCACTTCTTTGGGTTATCAACACCGTCGCCATCATGAAGACAGAAATAGTTTTCAGACTCGTTATCTTCATCACGTGTCTGAAGTGGTGAAATCTATGCGCGATGATGGGAATCCTTTTGCGGAGCAGTTACTGCAGACAGCAGACAACCATAAGATTATAATGTCCAATTCAGCCGAAAAAACTGTTCAAGAAGCCAAGATCACAGGGCAACAGCAATACAACGAGTACGTAGCTGACCGTCTTGTGTCCAGACAAAAGTCAATTCATGAGCCTTTGAAAAGAAACAAATTTGAATTGTTCCACAGTTTGAAAATTCCAGGTTCCAAACATAAAACTAAAATCGCTGATCTTATACATGACTCCAACTACTTTTGTAAAATGTATGTAGCAAGTCAAAATTGTGTTAGTGATATAGAGGATTTCTTTTCACACGAAAACAACCGTTATCCGCCGTCAATTTCTGAATTCGGAAGGAAGCGTAAGGCCACCAGCAAATCAGATGTCCTCATTTGTTTGGAACAGTATGGTAGCGAGAAACAACAAGACTTCAACCTTGACTATAAGGTTTCTGCTCTGATTGTTGATGGTGCAGCACTCGTACACATGCTTCACCCGAGATCGTCAAAGACATTCTCTGACTACTGCAAAAATGTGATTGGACCATTCGTGGACAGACTTCTGAGATCCGTGCAGCGCCTTGACATTGTTTTTGATCGGTATGTCCCAAAAAGCTTGAAGTCCGAAACACGGGAAGATCGTGGATCAGGGCAACGCATAAACGTCACAATGGGTACACTTATTCCAAAAAAGTTTGACAAATTCCTATCTGTGGACTTCAATAAGACGCAACTGTTCGGCCTTATTTCCAGATTCGTTTTAACGCAATCCGTAGTTGGAAAAGTTATTGTTTGTACCATTGAAGAAACTGCATGTGCCAGTCAACAAGATTTAGATGTATCGTCCATATCTCCTTGTAGTGCTGAAGAGGCAGATGGCCGTCTTTTGCTCCATGCTAATCATGCACTGAAAAATGGCAACTTAACTATAACTATACGCACTGTGGACTCCGATGTGGTCGTTATAGCTCTCTCTGTGTTTAGCCAGATGATTGGAGTGAAAGAGTTGTGGATTGATTTTGGAGTTGGAAAAGGAAGACGAATGATAGGAGTTCACCATCTACATCAACACATTCCAGATGGTGTATCGTCAAATTTACCATTCTTCCATGCCTTCACCGGATGTGACACAGTATCAACATTCTGTGGGATTGGAAAACGAACGGCATGGAAAGCGTGGATGAACTACCGAGTAGTTGATGCTGCATTTCACAATCTTTCCACGTCAGACTTAAAAAATGATGTCTTAACTGATACGGCAATGAAGGCCATTGAGCGATTTGTAGTATTGATGTACGATCGAACATCAACCGCTGCTGGCGTAAATGAATGCCGCCGTATACTCTACACCATAAAGAATAGAGCAATTGAAAACATTCCGCCGACTGCAGACGCTCTTCTGCAGCACACAAAGAGAGCAGCACTGCAGGCACACTTATGGAAACAATGCTTGTCTGCTGTTACTCCAGGATATTTACCCACTGAATGGGGATGGAAAGATACTGCTGATGAGTGCTATACACCACTTTGGTGCACTCTGCCGGAGATTTCTCGACATTGCCAGGAACTGATTCGTTGTTCGTGCAAAACTGAGTGTAAAAACTGTTCATGTAAACGACATGGTTTACCATGCACTAAGCTGTGTGCATGTAACGGCTATTGTTACAAAGAAACAAATGGTGATTCATATGAAGAACTAGAAGTTGAAGAAGACCCGGAATTCGACCATGTTCTCCAGATCTCCTTCCATGACGAATTGTAATCCAAAAGTGTATTGTAATTATGTAAATACGTAAATGTATGTAAATATGTAAATATGAGTTTCTTGTTACATCATCGAACAAGACGGCGTTTATTTTAAGTGGATGTCACTACTAGTTCTAAAGTTATGACCATTTAAAAACTTTCAAGATGGCCGATGGCAGCCATCTTGAAATTTCAAAACATTGATTTCAGTCAGTTTTATGTAACTTTTCTCTTAGAACAAATCGATGTTTATTTGAAGTGGATATCACTACTAGTTCTACAGTTATGACCATTTAAATACATTCAAAATGGCCGCCATTGGCCATTTTGAATAATTCATCTGTAAAACGATTCCAGATGCATAACAAGTTTGTGTCTCGCTATTTTTTTGTTGCTCATACCGTCCACTATCACTATGCAAAGTTACACGCTGGTGTCCAGAAGTGAAATGTTTTTATGATAGCCAGCTGCACTACAAGTGATTTTTTTAGGGGTACCAAATTTTCTCTTTTTTGTACCTAGCTCTCAAAAACAAAAAGTTTTGGTATTTATAGATATTTTTAGGTAAAACCATTATGATTTTTGAAACCCCCATATATTTAATTATCTAAATCAGTTTGTTTTTTTTTTTTTGATTTTTTTTAATTTATGGGGGAGTATACCCCTTAAAAAGGAAAACGCAATTGCCTATTTATATTAAAATTGTTAATTTTTAAAGATCATATATTCTAGACAAGAATAAGTGGACAGAAGACTAGGTATTTTTATAGAATTAGAGAAATTAATTAAAAGCATCGAACTCTCCATGGGGCTTTGACTAATTCAAATTTTAGCATCATTTAAGAGAGGAATAATTATTAAGGTGGTAGTCTACCTTTAAATCTAAATCCTAGAATTTTGTATAAAAAAACCCAATTTTTGGCTGCAATATAAAAAACCTTACAAAACTAAGGAATTTAAATTTAAATTTTTAAATTTGGTTTTTTGGTCCGCGGGACCAAAAAAAGGGCATTTCCGCTGCGATAAACAACTCAAGAACGATTAAAGATACAGTTCTGGATTTTTTTGTACATCATCTAATAAGGAAGTTGAATTGGCTGAATTAAGTGAAAAAAATATTATTAAAAAGTTTTTGTTTAAATGATAATTCAAAATGGCAGCAAAATTTTGACCCAAAATACAGATTTTGAGCCCAATTAACTAAAGAACCAAAAAAGTTAAAATAATTTTTTTAATTCAGCTAATAGGTTATATATAAAAGAATCAATGTACCGAATTTCAGGTCCATAGCATTTAATTGAGAAAAGTTATTTATCGCACCGTTTCAAAAAATCTTATTTTGAGAAAAACAGAAAAGAAAAAGACAGTCCAATTCTTTTAGTCTAATTTAAGCCCAAAACTCACAAATTGCATTAACAAAGCATTTTTTTTGAAAAACAAACTGTTTCAAATCATTATTGGCTTTAGAAATGTTTTTTTAAGACTTCAAAGTTTAAAAACCACTTTAAAAACAAGAAAATAATAAAAATACATAAAGCAATAAATTAGTAAATTGTAAATTAGTAAAACGCTATATATAATAATGTAGAAAAAATTGTATAATAACGTAGAAAAAAATAATTTAAAAAAGACCAGTCTCATATACTATTCCTTCCATTTCTTCATTGGCATCTGCAAACCCTTTACGCTGAGCTCTTTTTTTTTCCGTTTAAGCTTGACTTTCGGAGTAGACTTAAGATTCATATTAGCGAATCTTACAAAATCTTTATTTGTGCAAAACTCTTGCGTAAATTTTCCATTATACATATTTAGCATAGCAAATATATTTAAAACTCCATTTATTCCCTCATTAAAATTTATGATTGCAGATGAGACACCAATTTTTAATGTGTCTCTAGCAACAAAAATATCCTTCAGACATCTTTTCCAAATAATTCCATTTAAAGATTCATTGTTGTTTTGTGTTTGCCCATGCAAACACTTACTTAGTAAACCATCATCAATTAAACTAAAACAAATTGGTTTTATTATGTCTCTTACGACAATGGGTAGTCCTGGTTTTTCTTTATACAGGGCTGTACCATTTATTTTATCAGACTGGTATTTACACCAACTTTCAGGGGTTCTTGGACACATTTGGTGGCAACTATCTAATGTAAGTGCATCTGAGCAATGGTGAAGTACTGCACCAATTGCTTTTTTTAACTGGTAAACTGTTCCACCATTACATTGACGTACTGTAATTCCAAAATAACTTCGAAGTTTATTAATTTCTTTTTCGGTAAGACGATTTTTTCCACCAAGCAGGGGTGCGAGGTCCGGAGTCGGAGTCGGAGTCCGGAGTCGGAGTCCATGGAGTCCCTATTTTAGCCCGGAGTCCGGAGTCTTAGGAGTCCATAAAAATTTTAGGACTCTGGGACTCTTTTTTTTTTTTTTTTAGTTAATAATATGCCTTAAAAAGACCTTTTCACAAAGCACTAAAAAAGAGCATTTGACTGGGAGGATAACCATCTGTTTTGCCGATTTTATTTATTTGGCCAGATTGAGTATCGGTTCGAATGTCGCGCCTTGTTAAGAAGTGTTACGCAGCTCGCATTTTACGTGCGAAATGGCCATTTGCCTACCCGTTCAGTAGTTTTACGTTAAACCAAAACTTTTATCGTTTAGAATATTTAAATTATCTTTTGATATTGTTTATGTGACGCTTATTCAGAAAATATAAAATAAAAGCATTTAGCCGCAATTGTGATCTAATAGGTTTTTTGTTAAAGAAACAGTTTGTTTAATAATTTTTTTTTTGTTAAAATTAGTTAAAGAAAATATAGTGTTTTAAGTTTAAACTTTTCATCATACTTCATTATAAGTTTTATATTTCTTAAATAAAAAACTACTAATGAAACCCTTAATGTTTTTTTTATTTTTTTTTTATCCCATTAAGAAAGTACTTATGATGAACTGTTTATTAAAGTATTTCCTCGTCATCAATTGTCTAGACCCAGGGGCGATTTCACGGGTTGTATGGAAAGGGGGTTGTTGCCCCCTCCTCAAAAAAGAGAGGGAGTTAACATTTGACTTACAGTTCAATATTTTTTATAAGACATTCGTCGCTTTTGAAGGCCTCACCCTCCTCGTTTTACTCAAAAAATCGCTCCCTGGCTAGACCTGTAGGTAATAATATGTTTGAGAATTTATTTGCTCAAATTTTTTCAATATGTACCAAATTTAAAAATAAATGATATTTTAGTTTAGAAGGTTATTTTTTTGCTTAAGTGATTCCGTTATTATTAAATTTTTAGATTTATCATAGAAAGAACGTCGATTAGAAATGATGAACTAGATTATGAGCAGTAAAGGAATATTTTACCAAAATAAAGTTCTTTAAAAATAATTGTCGATTGAATTTGTGCTTTGTTTAAGTACTGTTTAAAACTGTTAAGTAGTGTGAAACTATAATTATAAATAGATAAAACTTGTAACTACTTTTATTAAGAAAAAAATTGTTTCTTTTAATTTAAACCCGAAATGTTGTGAGATAATATAATTATGTAAATTGGTTTTCGGTCTACTCTCCTAAAAAAATGAAATTTTTTATTTTAATAACGCTTACTGAAAAATTGCAATGAAAGCGGTATGGTTCAGATACGAAAAGCTATCAAATTTAACTCACAAATTAATTATACGCAATAAAAAAAAATTCAAATGTCTGTAAGTTTGCGCTATTGAGCCAAACTAACGATCTAGACTAATGGTAAAAAACCTACCATCTAAATCAGAAAGAAGCCAAAAAAAAGGCTTATAAAAATACCTCAACAAATAAATAAAAATTATTTTGCGCAGCAATTTCTTTGACGGAAAAACTACTAACGTCATCAATTCGTAACTAGTCATGTTAACAACTTTCCTAACGATGTTTTCGAGGGTTGTTATACAGATAATTAATTTGGTGAAGCATATATAACAGAGAGCAAATACTTTGCATGTTCACAATAACTTGCAATAACAACATTTTTATTTATAATAATATTTGCTGTTTACTCGTGAGCAACAATCTTGACTAGTAATGGCCGCTAACTATGCATCAGATACGATCTACAGACATTTTCATCGTATAAATAAAATGTTGAATGGATGTAAAGTAGTATGCTTCAAATGCCTTGTACCCGAAAAAAGTAAAAGTAATGAGTTATGCGGTAAAGAAATTACATGTGCCGCAAAAGCTCGCATTAGCAACCTTATACGACATATATCTAGAAATCACGGGGAGCTCGTCATTACGTTTGAAAAAGAAAAATTTGAAAAACAATTAGAAGAAAAGAATAAGAAGCAAAAACATACAGCCATCAAAGGCAGCACTACACAGCAATCCATATTAAAATGTTTTGTACCGCAGCAAATTAATTTGCATATAGCAAAAGATGAGTTTTTAGAAGCCTTAAACCAGCTGGTTTTTATTGAAGGTCTTTCATTCCAGGTTCAAATTATTTTTTCGTTAATATTTATTAAGTAATTTCAAAAAAAATCTAAAAAATTATATGTTTTTTTGCCATTTTTTAATGAAAATGTATTATTCTAAAAACAATTTCTATAGGCGTTTGATCGGGAACCTATTCAAAAGCTTTGTGGAAAAATTGCATCTCATTTTGGATTTAAAATGAATAGAGATAATATGAGATTTCAACTTAGTGATCTTGCCAAAAAGCATCGCGAAGAAATCAAAAACAAATGATCGGAAATGCTAATTTATTTAAAAGTCGATTCTACAACTAGGCATATGCGCCACTACCTCGGTACAAATGTGCAATACTCAAACAATGATGAAATTGTTGTCATCAATCTTGGCACTATCGATACGAAGGGAAAACGACTTCGGGATCAGCGCCAGGGGAAATCGAAGATAACGAAAGCGATCTTTCAGTTGAAACTGATGAGTTTAACGAAGATGGTCAAAATAAAGCAGACAATGCGGCAGCAGTTTTGGCAAGTGGAGTTGCCGGTAGAATGAATGTTATACATCTTTAAAGATGTGCTGTCCACACTTTACAGCTAGCCGTGAATGATGCATTGAAGATGCCCACAAAAAAAATTCTTCAGCCATGCAAGAGAAGTTGTCAAAACTGTGAGAAATTCTAAGTGGATTGACTTCTTAAGAGACCAAGCTCCACATCTTGTTCCAATACTAGATCAGGCTACCCGTTGGTCTAGCCAGTTCAATATGATCGAGAGGCTAATTCAGGTAAGTTATAGTTTATAACTTCTAAGTTTTAATTTAAGTGTATAAACCGGTTTTCCAACCGGTATAGTACAAATCCAATTAGTTCAATGTTAATGACATTTACATTATTTAATAACTTGTAAAATTTAGTTTATGTAAATATTTCTTTAATAATCCTCTTTACTTAACTAGTTGAAAACGTAATACATATATTTAATGAATTCTTCTGTTCTTCTAAATTTGACCAGTGATTCAAAACCTGGATATGCAAAAAGAAGCTCCTAAAGAATTTAATGTGCAACCATATTTTTGGGGGATGTGGGAAGAACTGAGAGATGTATTGCATATGGCACGCGATCTAACTATCCGTCTTCAGCGTGAAAATATTACCGCAGGCGAATTCCTTTTTGGTTGGAATTCAATAAAGTGTGAACTAGACGGGAAAGACAGTGACTTAGCCAGAGATTTCCAAATAGGAATGAATAATAGAGAAAGCGCACTACGCGAAAATTCGTTGTTTCTTGCAGCAGTTTACGTGGATATTAGGCATGGCTGTATGCTAACAGCGACTGAAGATAAGGTTTTTTTTTTTTTTTATCAAAATGCATTTATATATATAGTTTTGAAAATGTAACTTTAAAAAATACATATTCAAAAACTTATTAATATTTCTATAGATAGCTGCAGCTGATGGACTTTGGAAAATTAATTACAAACTGTTTCAACTGTCTAATAAAAATAAGAATGATGAACTCGACAAAATTAAAAACGCGGTAGCGCGCAACTCTTTTTCAGTTCATGTTGCCGAATCTAGTTCAGAAAACGAAGAGGATGCTTCACCAGTCGCAAAGCGACGACCAAATTTATTTATGCTATGTGAACAGGAGATTGAAAAGAATTGTTCAAAAGAACAAATGCAGGTTCAACTAGACGTAATTGAATCGGAGTTTCGACAAGCTCTAAAAACAATTCCGGAAATTCGATCAATGTTTAAAGATACCTCCTCCAACTTAGACGACTTTATAAAACTTAACCCATTTAAAGCAATTAAACAGTTCCCTGAGGTTTTACGGAATGCTTGCCGAGTCGCTTTGTCGCTACCCATATCCCAAGTCAGTGTTGAGCGACTGTTTTCAGTTTTAAAGCACATGACACCAGATCATCGTAGTCGATTTACATCTGAGTTAATATACGATATGCTTTTTTTACGAACAAACGAGTTTTTTATTTGAATAATTTTTGACAATGTAGATATTGTAATATTTTGTTCTTGTAACTTTATGATTATGAGTGTAATTAACTTAAATAAACATTTAAATCTTTTTATAATTCTATGATCATATGTTTTCAAATAAACTGAGAAATTGAGAATTCTGTGCATGCAGCAATACAATATAAATAAAATTTATCTTTGGAGTTGTGTTATTCTTATTAAGCAGTGGTTGCGCTCGGCTGCATAAACCCACGGATCCCTTATTTTTCCTAAAAAGTAAGGGAACCGTGGTTCAAACCCACCTTTGGGCAAGTTTTGCGACATCGATTAGGAAGGAGGAGTAAGTTCCTGTTAATTGCTTTTCCGCGGTGCTCTGCGATAAGACCGAATAGACTACTTGGGGAACCAAAAATACATTTATATATATATATATATATATATATATATATATATATATATATATATATATATATATATATATATATATATATATATATATATATATATATATATATATATATATATATATATATATATTATTCCTAATAAAAATATTACTGGTACCCTATCACTTTTCTGGCATTTATACATAAAAACTCCAGATAATAAAAATCCTTATTTAATTTAAGAAAGAAAAACGAAAAAAAACTCGGAGTCCAAGGAGTCCATGATTTTTGAACACGGAGTCCGGAGTCCCGAAGTCCCAAAAAATCGATGGAACTTCGCATCCCTGAATGTAACTTTCTTTGATGAAGTTGAAGCATTTAAATTACTTGTTGAAGGTATGTTATTAACAAGACTATTTTCCGAGTCAATGTTGGTTTCAGGAGCTTTCGTCTTATTCCAGCATCAAGTTTTTTATTTTCCATACTTATTATTTTTTTCTAAATTTGAATAATAATCATAATCATCTAATTGAATACACAAGTAGGACTTCTAGCACAAATCAAATAAATTATAGTAAATTAATAACTATAATAATATATAAATACAAAATATATCTGCCAGCAGCAAAAGCATGCTTCTATTAAATCTTTTCGAATATATTTCGAGTTATACTTTTGGTTATACTTTAAAACAACATGTGGATGTCTTGGATTACTTTTAGATGCTTACATTGGTAAGCATCTAAAAGTAATCTAAAACAAGTAATTAAAACAAGTTCAGCTAGGCTTCGTTTTTTAAATTTTTTTAAAGATCCGATTTTAATATTTTTTTTTTTTTTGAAATGCTCTGGACATATTTTCGCGTCACGGTAAGGAAGGAGGCGTGAACTTCCTGGTTAAATGCACTTCCGCGATGCTCTGTGACAAGACCGTTAGGACTTCTTGGGGCACCTAAAATAAAAAAAATAAAAAAAAAATAAAAAAATCGCAAAATTTATGCGATTTTTATAAAAAAAAATTATACCACCTATATCTAATGATAAAATCATATAAGTTGTAAATATTTTTTTGAAAAACAAGTATCACCATCATTTTCTACGTATTGATATTGGGTAAAACAGTACAATTTGAAATTTTGAAAATTTTCTTATTTTAAGGTAGACTACCACCTTAATAAAGACTGGATTTGTTTCTTTGAATTGTGTCATCTTAAAGGTGTTACAATTGAAGTGAGTCAATTTTAGAAATAAGTTCATGAAGTTTATACTTTATAGAAGAAAGAGTAAGGCGAAATTGAATTGTTTAGAATTTTGCTCCAAAACAAAGTGTAAAAGTTGAGATACCAATGATAAGAGGTGAAGTTTTTAGGTGTCTCCACACACAAAATTTTATGTGCCATCATATCGGCTAGTTATATTTACTGGCAAATTATCTGCAAGATAAAGCGAATTTTTTAATATTTGTGTTGAAAGTAATGTTGTTATCAGACATACACTTTAGTAAAATGAATAATAGCTCAAAGCCTGTGTCAAAAATGACTTTTATATTTTTTTATGATGTTGTTTTGATTTGATTTGTTCTTTAAACAGAAAGCTACACTGTCTTTTTTTTCCCACGTGTTCAATTTCAGAAATATTTTTGTGTCAAAATTATTTATAATTCATTTTACAGGAGGTAGTGTAAGATTATTTTTGACTACTTTCTTATTTTGCATTGTGGTTGTTTTAATTTTTAGAACACTTCAAGGATATGATTTGATTAATAACTGGTTGGATTCCTCTTGGTTGATACCTAAAAGATTTTTTGAAGGCAGTTCTGAATTATGCATTTTATTGTAGTATAAAAACATGCCAATAATCCAAAAATTATTCTGCGTAATGTTTTTTGGATTGTTTGCATGTAAAATTAAAAAATCAGTCATTAATTGTAAAAAAGGTTCTTTATAAAGGAAAAAAGCTTATAAAGTGTGCTTGGCTAATTAGTTTAACAAGTTTCAATTGTGATGATTGACTAGTGAAAAACTTATTTACTTTTTATGCTTTAACTAAATGATTTGTTATTGTTAATAGTTATGTTATGAATTGTTTGTGACTTAAGTATAGTAAAGTTTTTATTTCTTCATTTGCATTACTTAACATAAATATTTAATTATTTTTCTACAGATTGGTTAGTAATAGCCTTTATTATCTTATTTGTTTGATGTTCAGTATACTGTCATATGTTTTTGAACTAGATAAAATAGTTTTTAAAACATAAATTACTGCAGGCTATAGACGAATCTAATTTTAGTTTACTTCTTTGGAAATTTTATATCATTAACTTAGTTTATTGTATTGCTAATTTTTTTATTACTAAAAAAAGAATTTTTTTACAAAAAAAAATTAAAATGCATAACATCCCAGCTATTACAATACGTTGGGCTAACATTGAAAATGTTTTTTTTTTAACATCTTTATTTCCGACAAGGCTGCAAGCAACTACTATTACAGAAAAGATAAAATTTATAGAGCAAGATAACGAATAACAGAAAAATTAATAGATTGTGAATTATATGAATCTGAAAAACAAGATGAAGCAAGTGAAAAAAAAAGTTAAGGAAAAAAACTAGACAAATAAGAATTTTGGGAGCACTTAGGAACAGTCATAGTAAAACAATTCTTTATTGAATGATGGGTAACACAAGAATAAATTTTAGTAGATGGCACAAAAGACGCTAGCTCTTTAGAGCAGTGTCCATTGTAGAATTTGTAAAAAATAGAAAGAGAAGCAACATTACGATAATGTTACAATGGTTAAAGGTTGGCTGCAAGAGCAGCTCCTTGTTTGCTGCAAGAGCACGTCAAGGTGCAAAAATATATTAAAAAAATCAAATAATAATAAAAAAATAAGTCACAAATGCGTATTACCAGATCAAAATATACAAGTAAACTGAAAATAGTTATTGATGAGGCTAAATCTATATGTTACCGCAAATATCAAGTATTATACACTTTATGGTTTTATCAAATGTACCGCAATTTAATTATGCTATAATATAATCTAAAAAGTTGTTGTTTGTAACAATAATTATATGTGTGTGGATACAAAAGATGCACCGCATAAACTTGCTTACAGATTTACAAAACATTGGATCAGTACATGGTGAGGCTATTTCTGTTTTCTCCACTGTATGTAACCCAACCAATTTGCAAATATATATTAAATAGCAAGAGAAAATATTAACTTTAGGACTAAAATAGTCAGGGCATACATTAGTTTAAAAATAATTTTATAAAGAGAACATTATTTCTTATAACAGATCATAAGCATAAGTGATCAACTTGATAAACATAAACTGATAAAAGATTGCCTTAATTTACATAAATGAGAATATTTGTAGATATTATTAGCTACTAGATAATAATTTATATTAAAAACTAACCTTCATATGTCTCTTTTTTAAATATGTTGTGTTGATATACTTGCCCTGGCTTTTAGTTTATGACTAAAAATTTAAACATCAATTCTTGAGGTTTAACTATCTAATCATTTCTAAAAGCATCAAGAGTAAATAGCCTAACTCACCATACCTAATCAAAATAAAAGCACATTATTAATTTGCATCTTTTTTATTTTAAGAATAATTTTTATTTAAACAAAGACACAATCTTTTGCTTGAAATATAATGTATAAATAACAAAAAAGAAATTAAAATGAAATAATACCAACAAGAAATTATGCAAGTCTATTTTTTTATCAGATAACTTGTAGTGCAAAAATAATTTTTAAGGCTCTGAAGGAAACCAGAAAGCACGAAAAAGTACGCAGAAGTCTACAGTATATGAATGCCTTAAACATGAATGATGTTCAAGGAACCAACTTGGAAGACCAAGATCATAAACTTTATTGCAACGCTTCCAATTAAGCCAGAAACACAGTCTTCAAGTTCAAGAAATAACTCTACTAGTCCAGGAAACATGTTCCTAAAGATTCCGGTAATAACTAGTTGTAAATATTTGAACGAGCATAAGATGCACAATCCAGTGCTTATGGGACCACAAAATCAGTCGCGGTGACGTAGTTTTTATCATCGTAAAAGCGGCTAACATCATCTTTGGTCAGAAATGGAAAATCAATTCAAATCAGCTAGTGATTTTGAATCAGACATGAACCAGAAAAGAGCCGGAAAAGAGCCGGAAATGCTATTGCTATTGGGAAAATGTAGATGAGATTTCTAGTATAGTTAGTCTCCCACTCTAGACAAACTATACTAGAAATCTCATCTACATTTCCCAATAGCAAGGACTATAGATAAATACATAAAAGACGCAACTTACCTTAATCTCCAGATGGCGGCAAGTTATCTTCTTATTAAAGACGCTAGTGATGTCAGACTGTTTCGGATTTTGTAGCATATTGTTAAAAAACTTAGGTGTTGAGGACAAAAAAATTGTAAATGTTGCGCACATTTAATACTGGACATCAATCAAGCTATCGATAAAGTATTTTGCGATACTGAGCAGAGAATAGGAGTTCAGAAAATGCTGGACATATCAGCTCGTCAGAAAGTATTCACGTCTCTATCAACTTTAATACACGCTCATGGACAAATTGCCATAGCCAAGTTACTTTCACCAAGTAATGCTTGCCACTCCGCATCCTTATCTTTATACACAGAATACCAAGGCTGGATGGATCTTCAAAATATTGAACATTGCGGTTTCAGAGGTTTTGTTTCTTATTGCTTTGGGCGCATTGGTGAAATAGCAAAAGAGTTTGTAACTAGGAAACATTCAATCCAAAACTTTTTTGAAGTGACAGTGGACAAAAACTCGAATAAATTTGTACTAGCCGTATCAGTTTATATACAGAACGATTGGTTTATTCTCTGTTCAGAAGTGTATGCCAAAGAAGGCGAGGCTGTTATCTTTCCTACAATAAAAGTATTCAAAATAGACAAACCGAGAACTGCTAAACATGATTCAAGCTAGAGGGGTGTAGAGGGGTGTGCTGGAGTTTTTCAAAGAAAAGTTATTTTAATTGAAATTAAAAAAAACTCTTGTTGCTATCTAGAAAATTAGACACATTGATTTGACACTTAAAAAAGGTGGACTATTTCTCTCCGGTCATCAATCCAGACTTTAATGACGTTCGGAAAGACTCTGATCTTGAAAGTGAGAGAACAAAAAATTGAACACGCACCACTGACAAATCTCGGGTGTGAGTTTGAGTTTGCAAAGCTGGAACTGCATCAATACAGACCATTTCTAGAAAGAATGTTTAATGCTTACCAATGCCTACCGATGCCTACCAATGCCTACCGATGCCTACCAATGCCTACCAATGCCTACTAATGCCTACCAATGCCTACTTGCTGAATTAAATTTTTATTTAAATTACCTGGAAGCGAGAAGAAGAAACGTTGTAATTGGGCATAGACTTTCTGCAAAGTTGGACGCTAGAAGCTAAGAAATCATTCTTAGCTTCAGTGAAACAGGCTTGTTAACTAGCAGTGATTGAAAAAATTTTATCAATTAAAATATTTTCAAACACATGAGACATTCCTAATTAAATAAAATGCATTTATACTTCCCAAAAGTTAGTGTTTTACGTGTACTGAAAGAACATTTACTAAAAGAAATTAGCAAAGCAAAAATATCGGTTTTTATTTTGTAAAATTATTTCAAAAAATGATACTAAAAATTTTAACCCGCATAGAATTTCATTATTTAGCGGCGCCTCTGACCTATAAACGTCCATCAATTTATAGGTTCATGATTTAAGAGAGTAAGTTTCTCCTTAAAAAATTAGAGATTTTTTTAGAAAACTGTTTAAAAAAATTAAAACCATATATGACAAAATTAAGTGTAAAGCAGTGAAAATAAATACATTTTACAAGTGAATCTTAAATTTATGAGTGACTGGATGCAAATGTAAGATTGTTTTACTCAAGATTTTCAATTACTTCTTGCAACCTTTATAATTTTGATTTTTAATACTTATCTTATGTATATTTTTATCAAATTCAGGTATTTCGGTAATTAAGGTATCGCAAAACATTACTGATGCAAGCTTAAAACGTAACTCTAGGTATTGTCGCAAATAAGTTAACAATAAAAAGACTTGCAAAATTTTAAATGATCGGAATATATGGCTTTGTTAGAAAAGCCCGTCGATAAAAAAATATAAATTCAAAAAAATATTTAAATATTTTTAAAAAATGCACTAAAAAACTCCATATTCGTATACTTACCATTCAGCTTCTTCAAAACGTTAAAAATACCTTTTCGGATACCTCTAAGCCTTTTTGTAATTATTTAACTTGGGTAGTAGATATATGTTTATAAATTTGTCAAATAATGATGTTTTGCAAAAAATTGCGATGATTGGAGGCTGGGAACAAAAAGCCATTAAACTTAATATCACCCCCTCCTCCTTCCTCCACCCTAAATGTGAGGGGCAACAAGTTGATAAAATATTTTTTATACTATTCTCAACTAGACTTGTATTCATTGATAAATTTTAAATTTTATAGGATTATATTTCAGCATTCAAAAATTAGGATCGTATTAAGTTTCAAACCCCTCATTTTGAGGGGCTTAAAACTTAATACGGTCATAATCAAGAGCTTCTTGGACTTAGGAGTCCAAGGAGCTCTTGATGTATTAATGTATGTTGCATGTCATTACCTAGATTCTTATTTATAAAAATAAAATTTATGTTGATAAAATTCAATTTTATTGTACGTTATATGTTTATATTCACAATATCAAAGAAATTAAGTACATAAATAAATTTTAGAAAAGTTGTTTAGACGACATTAAAATTAAAAGTACTAGATGATGTAGTATTCTCGCCAGGGCCGACAACACGGGTTTCGAAGTGCAACAATCAACAATTTCTAGATAAAGTCCCCTTTATCTAGAATTTTCTAAAAATAAAAGCGACATTGGTAAAGACAGAGTATACATATATATTAGGGTAGATCAAACGCCCCTTATTTTTGAAAATCAAAAGGCACTGTTTTCCATGTGCTGTGGACGTACTCTAGGATTAATAAAAAACAAAATTTAACTTATTTGCTCAAATTTTAGAACCCGCTCAACGCTCGAAAAATAAATTTTTGCCCCAAAAAGTCATATTATGAGTAGTTAAACCCCCTTAATTAATTTTTTTTTTCGCTTAAGTGAATAGGGACATTAGTGTGATCAGTTAAAACAACAATTCAGCAAAATAGAGACTATTAGGACAGCTTTAGGTGCTGTTTTGTAAGTTTTTTATGTTATAACTTTGACCTGGTTTCTCAAAAAACCCCGGTTTTTACGTAATATTAAACTAAAAAGCTAGCTACCGACAGCAGAAGAAATATACAACTAGGGATATTTTTCTTATTGTGTTATGCATAGTTATGCACATATGTGGGTTGAGAAAGCTTTTTTTTAGCATATTTATAAATGAAAAATACAATTTTTTTAAATTTCTATTTTAAAATCATGTTTTAAAAATAATTTTTTTTATCAATTAACTTAACATAAATTTATGACTTGACATAAATTTATGAAATTAGATAACTTTTTACAATGTAACGATCACATAAACAATGTAATAATTACATAACACGTGTTAACTAATTTTTGACAACTTGTCTTTAGTATTGATTGAAAATTTTTGTCTGTGACTTGAAATTGAAAGCATCAAACATTGCTTTAATTCCTCATCCTGGTACGTGTGTGTTAAGTCTCGGAGAAGCTTTACTCCTCTCTCAGCATAATCATTTACTACAGTTAACTTTTCTATGAATTTTTTTAAGACTCGATATCCTGAAAAATTATTCCAATCTCAAAAATAATATATATACAGGCATTTTTAAATATTTTATATGCTAAAAAATTTAATAAAATTAAATCAATTAATGGGAAAAACTTACTTTGAGCTAACTTGCATCCATTCTGTTTCTATTGCAGATAGATTTAGCTGTTGAATTAGAATCCAACTTTAAGGTTCAACCAGTTCCCATAACTCTGGAGTTTTCGTTATGTTAATGTTTGGAAAAAGTGGTTCTCCCAATGTTAATCTTGAAAGTTTAGGGCATAAAAATAATTTTTGGCAATTTTTTCTATTGTGTTATTGTCAATCGTTTCATCGCATATAGCAAGTACATACTTGATCATGTCCCTGATTGCCATAAATTTAATCAAGGAGAAGAGGCTGTCAATGGTGCTTTCAGAAACCATCTTGCATGAAATAGCCCAGTAAACCCAGGAACTTGATGAACTGTTGCTATTTCTTCTGCACTAATTATATCAAACTGTTGCAAATAAAATGTAAGCAGTTCTATTGCCATGTAGTAGATAACTTTTGATAAAAATCTTGCATGATGAAAAGCTATAGGTTTACGAAACTTAAAATTTGCTAGTTTATCACTGCCTAGCCAAACCAGAACAAGCTCTGCCAAATGCTTGTAGTCAAGCCAAGTAGAAAACTGTCTGTGAACAAGGAACATTCTAGATAAATTTTGGTTTCAAAAGCCTTCGTAAAAAATGTAATTCAAACTTGTTAATATGATTTTTTTTTAATTTAGAAAATAGAAATATACAAATCTCTATCTTTTCTTCTAAAAATGTTCCTTTTTGCTCGTTAGTCGTTATATTTAAATTTGTTTATGGAATAGCGCTGATAACTTTTTTTATCAATTCGCATGGTGTACGACGTACACCATGCATAGGCGTAGGAAAAGAGTAAAAAAATGAAAAAGTATCTATAACAATAAAGGTCGAAGTTTTTAGCTATTTAAACATTTTTGAAAGGCTTTATCTACTTACCTACAGTTTTTACGAGGGTTGCCATATCTTTTTTGCTTCTATTTCGTGACATTAAATGTCAACCTACAAGCATATATACGTGTATATATGATTTTCTTCGCTCATGTGTGTAAACATGGCTTGCCGCTTCAGTTACCAATTTGACACATCTTTCAATTGACTGCGTATGAGAATTCCAAAGAGGAACTTCCACAGGATACTTTAAAAACTCTTTGATTGTGGCAGATGTAAGAGGGCAGACAAGTGGAGGCTCAGTAACACTCAAATTCCATGTTATAAGGTCTGATAGCTGTTTAGCATTAGGATTTATTTCTGGTGTTCTTCTTACTCTGAGACTACCATCTCCAACTTGAGTTACCTCATCTCCTATTCCTCGTATATTAAGAATTCTGTTTACAACTTCTTTTCTTTCTTCTGCATTTTTGCTCCAAAGCATGGATTGTAAAATTGCTTCAGAATGTGCATACCTGATTATCTAATTGTTGGCATAACGATATCTAAAACATTGTTACTCTGAGTTCTAAGTAACTCTAGTTGATACAAGACATGCCTAGGTCCCTCAACTCAACTTGAATGAACTTTTATATTAAACCAGTTAGTTATATAAACACTAACAATAAAATTCACAATTATTTTTAAATTATCTAGATTTGTACCAGTAAGGCCATGATTTGACACCCAAATTCTGCAAAATCGAAGTGCTGTTGTTAGCCATCTACTGTGACAGACTGGTCCAATTTCCAGCATTGCTAACTTGATAGGCAGATCTCCAGTCTTTATTGCTTGACAAATTTGATAAGCATAACTTTGGTCAGGGCTTAGATCCTTAACAATCTTCTGACTGAGATAAATCAAAGGAGGGCCTAAATTTATTTTAACAAAGTTGGTATTGATTTCAATCCCAGTTGCTGTGTCAAGCATTTTCCCAAGTGGTCCTGACCATTTATTATGAGAAAACATTGGAACATATAAATGTTCAATTAAATGTCTTAACCCTAATTCACCAGTATGTAGATCACAAACAATCCAAACTAATCTTCAATTTAATTTTTTTTCTACCCATTGCATGACTCCGCCTGCCCAACCAGTATTGACATTTGTGCTATCTCCTCCAATAGCCATGAGATTTTGATTTTGATTTTTCCTGTTTAACCAGTCAACTATGTGATCTGCAATAACTTCAGCTTTCTTTTTATTATTGGTCATATCTGGAACAAAATGAAAAAGATAGTCACCACCAGGGTCTTTTACAACAGAGTAATGTTCTTCTTTAATCAAACTAGGAAAACTTCTTTCATTTACCTCTATAAACATTTTTGTGGCATCTACTCTCCCGTCAAAAAAAAGACATCACACAGGGTTTTTTTCTAGGTCTACCTTAAACAGGTTGTTTAATTCTTTTGCCGATTTTTCCTGAGCCCTTTTTACCTTGTTATGATCTATGATAAGATGGCAATCACTGTTGCTTATAATCTTTGCACCTATCAAAGTTGCTGTAGCTATTTCAGCAGTTTCTCTTAAACTTGTTTGGTGTCTCATACTGGCGAGAGCAATATTTTCAATACTCATGGTATTATAAACTGAACACGTTTGATTCAGAGAAAATTTACATTGAGTTTGATTATCACTTTGGATTATTTTCTGACCACTGCCATCTTTAAATGATGAAGGCCAGCTGTTTATATAAATTGCTTGAAAATTTTCACTATACTCATAATCCTGAAAAATTAAATAAATTGTTTATATTTTTAATCTGTATTTAAACTAATATTGTATACAACTAAGAGTTTTAAACTTACTTGCTCAATATGTGGCAATAAAAGAGATAAGGATTCATTCTTGTGCATGCAATCGATTTGTTCTATCTGATTGAATGTTTCATCTGGCTTTAAAATAAGTAATATATATATATATATATATATATATATATATATATATATATATATATATATATATATATATATATATATATATATATATATATATATATATATATATATATATATATAAATATAATATAATATAACATATATATACACATACATATGTTTGAGTATGTGATGTAGTTGTTCAAGCTTTCTACTTAAGTAGTTACCTTTTCTTCTTTATTTATTTTCATTGTTGTTTGTTTTTGTTGTTTTATTTTAATTCTTTTGGATTCTTTCCTATCTGCACCACCAATATGCAAAGTTCCAAAACTGCCAATTTTAGTCCTCTGATAGTGGATGAACTGAAGCTCTAAAATCGGTATTTTTTCATCTCTCTTACATTTACAATTTATATGAACTTTTTTCATACATTCTGAATCCCATTTGTACTCTGTACAAAGGGTTAGTTTACATTTGCAAAATAAGATGTCCACAAGATTGTCTAACTTTAAACTAAATCTTTCTTTTTCAGCTTTTTTACCATGTCCAATACTAAAATCAACAGCTGATTTCCATAAACACTTAAGTTTTTTGAAAATTGTTTTTTCATGAATAATAACAGGATATGTAAAAAGTGCATTTGCTTTCAACCATTGGCCAAGTAAAGCGGGTAATATATCAGTAACTAGATGATCTACAGTATAGTTACTAACATTTTTATCATTAATTTCTGTTAAAAATATACCATATTTTAGCATATCTCTAGCTGTTAGAAGCTCAAATGTATAAAGTTCTTTTCCACTTCCTACAAGATTTCTCATTTTAATAGATAGTGCATTCCTTGTTCTTTTTGACATTTTTATGTCAAAATGTTTCCGGAGCTTTCCTTTTGGTCCGTATTTATGACGTATTAATTACTTTTCAAAGAAAAAAATGAAAACTTGCGAATTTGTGGTATTAACCAAAATAAGAATCAAAATTTACCAAGCAAGCGATAAAATGGTTTCATTTTTGAAAATATCACTTTTCTTAAAAAATGGCAAAGTTATATTTTTTCACTACTCTTTTTTCGAAATTATAAAAAGTTCATTTTACCTTAAAAATCGACACCCCCTAATATATATATATATATATATATATATATATATATATATATATATATATATATATATATATATATATATATATATATATATATATATATATATATATATATATATATATATATATATATATATATATATATATATATATATATATATAGATATATATATATATATATATATATATATATATATATATATATATATATATATATATATATATATATATATATATATAGATAGATAGATAGATATATATATATATATATATATTGTGTATTTTACAAATAGAGTGCTCAATGTTCTTAAAAAACAGGCAATAATTATTTAGTTAGTAAAAAACACTTATCTAACTTTTATCTTCGACTTGAAGTTTCACCATTGCTGGATCATCAGGAAGAGTTACTAAATCTCAAAAAAAAATTCAATTTATAGAAAAAAATATTTTACAGGAAGTTATAAATTATTATAAAAAATTTTTTAATTACTATATTTTTTTTGTTAACGGGAAGTTACAGAATTTTCTTTGGAATGGGGATAGTTTAATTTGGTCATTTGTTTTTATAATTTTTTAAGAGGTATTTATTTTCGTGCCTACATTTAGAAATTAATTCAGATTTTTTATTTAATAAATTTTCTTGATTTAAATGAGTAATTATTTCAAATTTTTCTTGCAAACATAGCATACATTTTTTGGAAATGTTATTATAGGCAGGGGCAGATTTTAGAATAGACCATTGTAAATTAAAATTTTTATTTTTTTCTTTTAAATCCCAAATATATTTTGACAGCATAGTAGTTTTTTACTAACTAATTATATATATATATATATATATATATATATATATATATATATATATATATATATATATATATATATATATATATATATATATATATGTATACATATATATATATATATATATATATATATATATATATATATATATATATATATATATATATATATATATATATATATATATATATATATATATATATATATATATATTATAAAAATTAGGGAGTAAGGAAGCCTTTCATTAGGTATTATCCCCTTTCAGTTTTCAAGTTAAATTTACCTTTTTATTGTAAATTTATATAATGTTGAAGAAATTATTAATAAATTAAAAAAGATTAAAAATACATATATGTGTATATATATATATATATATATATATATATATATATATATATATATATATATATATACATACATATATATATATATATATATATATATATATATATATATATATATATATATATATATATATATATATATATATATATATATATATATATATATATACAGGGTGTATACTTAATTTCTGACCCCCTATATCTCGGTTTAAGAATACGGTTTCAACACATACCATTTTATTACTGTCATATCAATTTAATTAGACAAAGAATATATGTTAATAGTCAGTAATCAGTATTTTGTCCATTTCTTTCTATGCATTGGGTAATTCTCCTTGGCAGGCTTTCTACTAGGCGAAAACACTCTTCTTGCGTAATGGCAGCCCACTCCTATTCAACACGTCTGATCAACTATTCACGATTACGAGGTCGAGGATTGTGTAAAACACTGTCCTGGAGTCTTGACCAAATATGTTCGATGACATTTAAGTCGGGCGAGTTGCCAGGCCAGTCGGTCCACACTGCTGGAAAGTCTCTGTTGATCACATTTATTGTTGCTCTTGCCGTGTGGCAAGTTGCTCCATCTTGCATCAGAATAACTTTATTTCTCACAGGAAAGATGGTCTTACCATCAGCTGCACGTTTGTGCACAGGTAGAATAATATCACGGTAATATTTTCCATCAACAGTTTTATTTTGCTCAACAACAACCAGATCAGTTTTGCCATATCGAGAAATGCCGCCGGCTATCATAATCTTAAGACGAAAGAAAAAAACGAGTACAAAAATTTACGCGATCAGTGATGTTTATCTGCGACAACATGGGTTTCACTTTCTGTGTATAGGCATGCTTTACCCATGTGGTCTTGCGCAAGTATTTACTGATAGCACTGTGTGAAATTGTTTTTCCTCTTTCTTTGTAACTGTCTGAAAAATTCAGTTTCTTAGCTACAGTTTTTGTTCCAACTCCGACTTTGTCTTTGACCCACTTTCTGACCTTGTCCTTGGTTCTTGGTGAAAACTTTGTTGGCTTTCCAGGTCGCTGAGCATCTGTGACGTCACCCTCTTGTTT
Source organism: Hydra vulgaris (assembly GCF_038396675.1). Classification (NCBI taxonomy): domain Eukaryota; kingdom Metazoa; phylum Cnidaria; class Hydrozoa; order Anthoathecata; family Hydridae; genus Hydra; species Hydra vulgaris. The sequence goes on from NC_088923.1 coordinate 42,992,302, forward strand.
TCTTGCCCACTTTCTTACAGTATTTCGAGAAACTTTTCACTGTCTAGTGATTTCTTTAATGCTTAATCCTTGACTACATAAAACTTAAATTCGGTGACGAAGTAACTGTTTATCAGAACTCATTTTCAGAGTAAATTGCTAAAAAACACATGTTATATAATACATGTTAGTAACATATACATATAATACATATAAATACACACAGAGTAATTAATGTAAATCATAAACAGACACCAAGTATCACTGATATAAATAAGGCAAATAAAAATAATGCTGATTATTTCTTGTAGCCAAAATGCTAAACATTAAAAAAGTGTAAACTTAATTTCTGACCCCGGTTTCGAAGAGTAGCAATACGTCATAAACAGTGAAGAAAAAATGTGTTATTAATTGGCAAACTAAGATCACATATTAAGGAGTAATAAGGACAATTTACTTAAAAATCGTGCTAAAACTATAGTCATAATGCCAAAGGCCGTGGAAGACAAGGAGAATGAAAATATCATTTTTATGTATGTTGACAAAATGGCTCCCATAAACATTTTCTGAGGTCATATCCTATCTGAAGTGAGCGTTTTACGTGCAGAAAGTATAGTTACACCAAAATACATACTATAGTATTTTTCGGGCTAAAGTAGCATTTAAGAGAGCAACTCAAAATCTTGTGTTTGTAACATGTGGGGGGTCAGAAATTAAGTATACACCCTGTATATATATATATATATATATATATATATATATATATATATATATATATATATATATATATATATATATATATATATATATATATATATATATATATATATATATATATATATATATATATATATTTATCTACAGTGATAGGCGAAATAATAGATAACAATAAGGTTAACATCATATTTATAAACGTGCTTGACATAAACGCGGGAATCCCACAGATATTTCTAACCTCACTTTCTTATGTATATTGTGTTGTTTGTTGGTGATGTATAAACAAGTTTGTGCGTGTGTTTATTTTATTTTTCTTGATTACTTTAATTTAAGGTGTGCAAAATAATAGGTAATGTAGATTTTAAATTAAATTATTTACAATAATTGTTAGTTTATTTAGTTAAAAGATTAATTTTATTAACAGTTACTATGAAATTTGTTGAATTAAAAAGAAAATATTTTAAGAAAAATGTGGCGTAACTAATGAAGGGTATACAATACAGTTATTGGTCAGGGACAGTAATTGAACACTATAGAATTTATTTAAAAAAATTAAGAATGGATTTGAAAAAACTTGTATAATATTTTCATAGATGTCTCCATTAACAATTTTTTCAGTCGTATAATTCCTTCTTTACCGGCTAACTCTGCAATATTTATGTCAAAGACGTATTTTGTTGTGCTGTACTGTGTGTGCATTATAATAGCGAATTTTCTTACAAAATAGTTAAGAGTTGAACTTTTTAAAACGATATGTAATATTAATTATAATATTTTATTTGGAAATATGTACAAAATATAGTTACAGGTATACGTACCACAAAAACAACCGTACCGCAAAAACCACAATTTTGGCTTAAGTGACCTAGCATGTAGAAAAAGATTCAGGATTCAAAAAACTTGATACATTATGATAGCTAATATGTCAGCCTGTAAATTAAAGCAGCTTTAGTGGTTTTTTAATTTGTTAAATACTTTGGTATTTGCACTAGAGTAAAAATTTAAATTATAAAAGTGTGTAGTTTTTTTTGTTTTGTAGGAGCCTAGAAGCCGTATCAGAGAATAAGTTAGCAAAATATAGTTTTTCTATTACCTATGGATTATAACTAGATACTGAAAAAAGCTTTTTTTCTCAAGTAGTTATAAATCTTTATAACACCCTCATAAAGAAAGGAAGTATTATTATTGTTTTTGGGGTACATTTTATAGAATTCACTTCATAGACTATGTTTTGAAATAAAAAACATCAACTATAAATTACCATTGTATTTGATTTTTTTTAAAGAAAATAATATATATTTTTCTTAAAAACAATATTTGAACGCAGCAGTAATAACACAGACATCTAAAATGGCTGCAGACTTTACTAAATTATTATAACAATAGGTTATAACAACAATGTTAAGATAATATAGATAAATAAAATAGTACTTTAACTGATTACTTTAATTCAAAAAAAGATTGATTGTCGTTGCATTCGTTATAATGGTCGTATATCAGTCTTTTAGATGTGGAGAAGTGCTGGTTTGCTGGTAAAAGCATAATCGGTTTAACACCATCAATTCTGCAACTCACTTTGCTGCAAATTGAACGGAGAACATCAAGACAATTAGGACATTGCTTTAGGCCAAAAGCTTGTCATTTTCTTTGTTTGCAAAAACATTCAATTTTACATTTAATAAATTTTTCTTTCTTTCTTTCTTTTGGCTTCCTTCTTATGCTATATCTATGTTATTTTTATCTAACTCTATTTGATTAAAAAAATGATCGTTAAACATTTTAGAGCACATTATTCGCTTACAGAACATATCTAAATACTAAAAAACAACTTTCAAGTAAAAATTTAGATTTTGCTCTAGGTTCAAACACAAAATAAGTTTTAATAAATTCTTGCAATTATTATGTTCTAAAAATGTTATTGATTTTTAATACGTAAAAAATACGATGCAAACTTTGTTTAAAACACTGCCATGACATCTTTAGAATCAAGAGGTTACATAGAATCAAATTTAATCATAGTAAAAAGCGAGAACACATGTATAGCCTATAAAATGTTATTTTAAAAACAACAATGTCGTTTTTAGGTATACCTATCTTGTGGTTTTTGTGGTGCATCGGGTATTTTCTTCAAGATTATGTTAGCAGTAACTGGTTTTATTTAAAGCAGATCAAATAATATTAGGACACGCCAAATTTCAGCTTCATAGGTTCACTAGCAGCAGAGATACAATCGATAAATTGAATGCGGTTTTTGGGGTACAGTTTACCCTACATTGTTCAGTAGATAAAAGAAATTTAATTAAAAATTTACGAAACCAGGGTAAGATTTTGAAAGAAATTTCAAATTTAATGGACTGTTTAATTAATATACAATGCAATTAAAAAAGAAAATACACCCGAAACACGTGATCGAAATAGGAAAATATCTAGAAGAGATGACGAAAATAATGTTCTTTATTCCAAAAGAAATCCTTTTGCAACGTCAAAACTACTCTTGACCTTCAAATTGATGCTTCGACAGTTAAAAAAGACTTACTGAACATGTTAAAGCCAAGGTACTAAAGAAGTGTCCATTTTTATCACCAAATAATATAAAAAATAGGAAAGATTTTGCTAGGGAGCACGTGGGCTGGCCATCCTCAAATTGGCGAAACATTCTTTGGTCAGATGAGACCAAAATTAACTTGTTTGGGTCAGATGCACTTAAAAATTTGTCAGAAGACCAAAAGGATAAGAATGTGATCCTTATAATCGTTTATATGATCGGTATAACAGTAAACATGAGGATGGAAATATTAAAATATGGGGTTGCTTTTCATATTATAGAGTAGGCCCCTTTTTATAGATTAAAGAAAGATGACCAAAGAAATATATTTAAATATACTGCAGGAGGTTATGCTTCTATTTGCAGAAAAAAATCTACCTTTGATTTGGGTTTATCAACAAGATAATGACCCAAAGCATACTGCAAAGGTAGAAATTGGTTATTTAGCGTATAATATATATATATATATATATATATATATATATATATATATATATATATATATATATATATATATATATATATATATATATATATATATATATATATTATACGCTAAATAATGCTAAATGGATAAACATTTTCGATTTAATTAAAAAAATAACCACAACACCGCAGCGATATTGAGGTTTTTCTAAATGCAATAACTACCATTATCATTCCAAAAGTAATAAGTAAAAGTAATAAGTAGTTTGATAATAGGTCATCGAGGTACACAAAAGACCAGGTCATCGAGGTACACATTTCCTAATATAAAAAATAAAACAAAAGCCTATAACCTATTACCCGGAAATTAATTTATCAAAACTATATCAAGTGAAAAATGTTTCCAAATTAACATCTTGCTATTTAGAATATATTAAAAAAAAAATATGAAGAATTTAGCAAAACAATTTCTTTTTTAATTTAAACTTTAAAAATTTATACAAAAAATATGTATCACAGTTAGGTACATGCTATAAAAACACAAACATTTTGAAAATACAAAACCTTTTAGCATATATATTTTGAATTAGTCAATACTTGAATATTTGTATTCGTCAACATAAAATAATTCGTTCTTTTCCAGTGGTGCAACAAAGAAAATGGTTTTTTGATCGTACACCTCCAAGTAAGGATGCGCATTTAGCTTTTGGTTCTAAATTTTTTTGATTTCATTAAAAACTTTGTTTAATTTACATAATAAAATAAATTTAAAAAATAATTTAATTTTTTAACTCACTTCGCAGTATGCCTTTAGTTTTGGATAAACACGATAGATTGCAACCAAAATAGAAAGCCAAAATTGAAAGGGGAATTCAGCAACAACTGCTTTAACTGGAGGTAGTTGGGTATGAGAATAACCAACACAAGTCATGGTATTTTTCAATTCATCGCTAATCTCATCTGATGGCACAAAAAGCCCAATAGCATATCGAGTCTTGTTGTTTTCTGTCTTAAAAATTATTAAATTTTTCATTTAAATACAAAGATAAATATAATAATTTAATCATTTATAACCACAAGTAGCCTCCTCATCTGTAGTGGCCTTCTCGGCCTTCGGGAGGTGAATTACAAAAAAAAAAAAAATTTTTTTAATTTATTTAATTAATTTGAATAAGTTGATAATATGATATAATAAATTGTTTAAAATTAGGAAAAAACAAACAAACTTAAATTTAAAAAAAAATAAAATAATAAAAATTATGAGGGAAAGTGTTAATTTCATTTTTATTTGTTTATGATTTTTACAATCAAGTCACTATTAAATTACATTAAATTGTTTCAGACATTTTAACTTGCTTAACTAATTTTAAAATTTTAACAAAATATTTAAATAGAATTCATTTTATAAAGTACATTTGTTTAATTAAAAAGATTTTCAGATCTTTGCCAAATTATTTTTAAAACAACTTTTAATATTTAAAATTCATCTTAGCTATAAACTTTTCAAATCCGGGTTTCTTCAAGACTTTTTCAAAACATTAAAATCAATCATTCTGTTATTATTTATTATCTTACTTCCTGAACATCACATTTTTATGAAATGATAAAACAATAACTTTTGGAAGTCTTAAGTAACAGACTACTACTTATGATATTTTTAATAACAAGGGTTAAATCCAGTTTTTTTTTAATTCATTTTTATAGCAAACCATATAAAAGAATATCTCAATGACTTCCTAAACAGAGCATTAAACTCTATTTTTGCAAGTAGCATCCTGTTTTTTATTTTTGTTTGTAGCACCCTATATTTTAAATACTTGATACTAAAAATTCTTATTAAAACATCACTAAAGTACTAAAGTCAAAGTATTAAATAATAAAAAATGCTTTTATGCAATGTATTAGAAGTCATATTTAATGAGAAATAAAATTTATTTGTGTCAATATTAAATTTTTATTAACAAAACTTATAATAATATGGGCCAAATATATATACTCCACCCCCCCCCCAGTTTTTTAGTTTGGAACCTCTTTGACGGATTGAGTGTTTTTTTATAAAAATGATTCAATTCTTCTTTAAATACATTACTTATAAACCTGTTTATTTATTCAAAAGCATATAATAATTCACAGTTTTAATAAAGACCTTTATGCTCTAAAAAAACAAAAACTAATTTTTATCGATGCAATTATAAACAGCTTCTTCTTGTATTAACAGTCAGTCTTCTATTGTATCCAAAGAACTTTGTGATAACGAAAAACCAACATCATTAATATAATATTTGGCTGCCTAACTTTAAAAGACATCTAATAACTCTCAAACTAACATTGATTTGCATTTTCTTTGTAGTGTTATCTAAAATTGTGAATTGAGTGACATTTTCTCGCCTCATTTGTACAATCTTTACACTCAAAACCTACTAGAAACCTTACAAAATGAAAGTGTCGTAGGAACATCAATAAATGGAAACTACACGGGTGTTGTAGCATATGCTGATGACATTATACTTCTTAGTTCCACCCTCTCTGGCCTACAAAAGCTAATTAATATCTGTAACATTTACACAAAAGAAAACTGCATAAAATTGAATGCTGACAAAACCGAGTTTTTGGTCACCGGAAAACATCAAATTAAAAAATGCACGATAACACTCAACCACCAAAAAATAAAACTAGACAATAAACTTACTCATCTAGGCTTTATATGGGACACAAAATATTCACCAATTGCCTCACTTAATCGTTTAAACATTGATAACCGAATATCCCATTTCCGGGCAGTAATACAGTCTTTAATTCAAGCTGGAATTCGTTTTGTTCACCCAAACTCTATTGTCCAGTTATATAAAACTTTAGCTGTTCCAACACTAACGTATGGTCTTGAGCTTTGCGACCATAAAGAAATGTTATTGCAAAAGCTTGATATAGTAGGAAGAATTGCACTGAAGTCACTACTAAACGTTTCAAAACATAGTAAAAATTATATACATCCCCTATTTTGTATTGAAGATATATCTATAATTACGCAACAAAATAAGATAAACTTATTTATTCGCCTGTTGAAAAATAAAATGACATTTGATATTCTTAAGTCGCAGTTGGACAACAAATCAGGTCCACGACCTTTTGTAGATAGCGTTAAGGCTCTGTGCAATAGTCATAAATTAAATATAGAGAAACTTATGCAACACAAAGAAAAAATAAAAATTACTGGTTTAAAAATATAATTTCTGAAACGGATCTTAAAATCTTAAAATGTGCAGTCGAGTACTGGAACTCAAAAGAACAAAGAACAATCTTCAAGGATGTTCTTGAAAATATAAAATTCCTAGATCCTAGAGATTTTTTTTTGAAACTTTTTATTTACCTTGTAATATATAGTGGGTGTTTAACAAATATATAAAAAAAATTTTGACTGTTTACATTTTTAAGTTTAAGAAATATTAAAGTAAACACAAATTGACCAGAGTATGTAAAAAAGAGATCTAATTTTTTATATTTGAAACTTAATCTTTCCTTACTTATGATTCAAAATGTAAGTTACTAAAAACTATCAAAATTTCACGCTTTTTTAAAAATAACGTTTTTATTGTGAACTAAAGATTGTTATTGTTTTAAAACTGTTTAATTTAACAATCATAACATTTTAAAACTTTAATTCTAACTTAATAACTTTAAGATTCTTTTTTAAATGTTAAAATTCTTATTAATATAAAGTTAGATTTGCAAAAGTTGGTTATTTCAAGTGCTGTTTGTGTATCATTTATATTGTCGCATAATTTTGTGTATCTTTTATATTGTTGTGTATTTTAGTGTATTGTTATATAATGTCACTGCTTATGTTTTTATGTGCGTCATTAATGTTGTTATGCATTTGATATTTTTTATTTAGTTTGTTTAATGTTGATCAGACATTTTTAAAGTTGTATATAATTTTAAAACTGTATATCTACATGTGCATGTATACGTTTGTATGTGAGTGTATGTAGGCACGTATGTGCATTTCTTTATGCATATGTATATATGTATGCATGTGTGCGTGTGTCTATGTGTGCTTGCATATCTATTTTATTTTTGTTATGTTTTTTGTCTAACTTTGTATATACATTTATAAAAACAAGTAATTATTTTTACTAATATTATTATTGTTATCATTATTATAATTAGTAATATAATTAATATATTAATATATATATATATATATATATATATATATATATATATATATATATATAATATATATATATATATATATACATATATATATATATATATATATATATATATATATATATATATATATATATATATATATATATATATATATATATATATATATATATAAATATATATATATATATATATATATATATATATATATATATATATATATATATATATATATATATATATATATATATAAATTAACATTGTGATTCTTATGTTTATTATTATAGATATTATCTTTATAACCATTACTGTTTTAATCATTGTCATTAGGTGTTTACTTAATGTTAGTAGTTTTACTATTTGTAAATAACCTTGAAAAGTAATACCAAACGTTTTAGAAATAATTGATTGATTTATTGATTGTAAATAGGGAAGTCTAAAGTTTACTACTATTTGTTATATATTATTAACTTTTATTTTTGTTTCTATTGTTTTACTATGGTTATTATATTATTATGATTTAAATTTAATAATTTTCAAGAAGTATATTCAAGCAACAAGTGATGCTGCAATAAAGTATAAATTTTATACCTTATAAAAATTTAAAAACTAACTTTTCTTATTTTAAAATAAGTTACATACCTTTTTAGGATCGTCATAATAAATTCCCATGCACTTAAGTTTAGAATTGCTTTTTATAACAGGAAATTTAAACAATTCACGAAGAACCAAAGAGCATTCAGAGTAACTTTGCTGATAAAACTTATAAAAGAAAGTTCCTGGCGTTGAAACTTCTGTTACTTGAATATCTATGGTGCTCATCCATCCCGAATAAGTTAAAAAAACAATCAACATAGAGATAAAAATTAAAGCAGTACTAAAAATGATAAACTCCATCATTCAGACTGTTAAGTATAAATAAAGCTATCAAATATTAATTCTTTGCCTAGAGATATTAGTTCGAAAGTTACCGAAATAATCATTTAACAATCAAAATTTGCTAATTATAAAATGGTCATTAGACAATTTTTTTTATAATTGGACTCTCGCGATAATTCCGGATATAGTTTTATTTTATTATTATTTTTTTTATAACTGCATTTTTTAAATGTGAAACAATATTTTATTTCATTGCAAACACTGTATGACATAAATAAGGGACAAGTAGTACTTATTTTGTTTGCAATGATGCACCCCGGCATTTGCATCCGCTCCTCGCCAATCCTGAAGTTAAATTCGTTTGAAGACATTAACAATGCCGTTTAAACAAATGATCCGCCCCGGTGATCCGCCCAGCTGATCCGCCTTGCCGATTGTACTTACCCATATATAAGTTTCTTTAAAGTCCGATTTATTCGATTTACAGCAATTCCATGCCACGTGCTTATGCGTTTTTATTCGAGAAAACAAAAGTATTTACATTTTAAAAATAAAAAATAAATTTTATTATAATATTGGAATAGCCCTTACTGTATTATAAAAACTAAACTTTTCATAACTTTCTCTATAATAACTTATAGAGTTATTATAGAGATCAGTGAGTGACGCTCTCATTTTTGCAATAACTCATAAAATAGAAAGTAAAAAATAAAAACTTATCCTAAAGAACATACATTTTTTTACAAAAGTAATATAAACTTTTTTTATATACACATAGATATAATAAAACTGCAATTTCCTCGACAGAAGTAAAATGTCGAGGCATGTGGAATTGCTGTTTAGTTAGTCTTTAAGGTGGTAGTACAGTAATTAAAACTGAAAAAATTATTTTTTGAAAAATTCATTTTTATATCAATAAAATCATAGCAGATTCCTAATTTTTTCTTGGATTGCAAATAAAACTTTGGTATCTACATCTAATCTTTGTAGCAACGCTTTGATTTTTCCGTTGCTACACATTTTTGCAAGGAAATTATACCACAAAATGCAATAAAAACACCTTTATACTGACTGTATAAAACAAAGTACTATTATTCGCCTATTGCTTCTTGTTTATTGACTTGATCTATGCGCGTTCATTGCGCACAAGATAGCTATTTGTACTACTGTATGTTCTTGTCAAGGTTATTTGAAACTCTATACCTTAGTTTTTTTTTTAATATCTTATTTAAATAAAGTGTTATGGATGGATCAAAAAGGAAAATATTTTCAAAAAAGCTTTACCAAATGTAAAATCAAAGTTTCATGAAAACAGTGATAAAAGTGTTTACATTTTTAAAGAAACAACGCTATACTTTCAGACTGATGTTCAATTTAAAATATTCCACGCTCATCCTACTTCAATAAGTTGTCGAACAAAGAAGTTGTACAGGATTTTTTAAATATAAATGAAGATTTTAACCTTATTGTAAGATTAATTTTACCTTAAAGCATAGTTATGCTTCTTAAATGTCAAGAATGTAAAGACTTTGTAAATTTACAATTTGATTCTTCTAAAAAAGTAAGCCTAGGTATTGGACTATAAACTTGTTGCAATGGTTTTTAATGAGAAACTGTTTATTTATTTATCTACTACTATTGCTAAAAAGAACTCTAATACAAAACAAAATGATCTAGTTAAACGTGTGTTTAACTACTTGACATAAATCCTAATGTTGTAGCATTTTGTGAATTGAGTAAAAGATTGCCATCAGTTTTGTATGTCCATCAAAAGGTTCAGGTTACAATCTCCAATCTAAACAATGAGCTGCAAAAATGACATACATTTGATTTTTTTATTCTAGCTGTTGTGGACACTATTAAAACCAATACTTATAGTCATTTCTTCTGATAACTTTCCTGAAAAATGTTTACATGGAAAAAAACAGAGTTCCAATGAATTGCTAAATCAAATTATACGAGATGTCTAAACTGTATACATGTTGAAAAAACTGCTCTAAATATTAAAGTAGGATCAGCTGTTTTAAATTCTATGATGGACAAGAGTTTTTAAATAATTTTTTTGATGAGTTTTGAATGACATTTAGTAATAATGGGCAAAATTGTAGTTTATGTAAGGACACCAAACAAGTCTTGGAAGCAGAAAAGCAATGTAACCATAAAACAAAATTGAGAAAAAAAATGTTATTAGAAATACAAAATAGTTTTTGTGATCAAAATAAAATATTAGTTGGTGTAATGTAAAAAAGTGAAAATTTTTGAAAAGTTTGTTTCCTTTTTTTTTTACTTGCAATTTTCTTAAAGTTATGTTTTTGGGTTGGCGACAGAGATACTTTCAAAACTAATTATTAAATTGATTTGAAATTTGTCCAATTATTTATCGTATTATTATTTACAACATACACTAGAATAAAGTTTACTGTTTCTCTCGTTTAGTATTTTTTAAAGATTTTGTGCCTTTAAATTACCCCATTTTTTCCCAAATTTACAAAAATGCTAATATTTTATCGACTTTTGGACCTATCTTTTAGTCCACGACACAATAACACATATAGTATATCACCAGCCAAAATTTCAATCATAAATTATGAACGGTTGCTAAAAAATCTTTGTCGCCCTTTACCCCCATTATTTGACCTTTAATGATTATTAAATTATAATTAAAAAAAAAAATTCAAATTTGTTTAACTTTTTTTAGCTTTAAATAGTATATTACACAATTTGAGAAAAAAAAAAAACATTTGTAAAAAATGAATACAAATTTTTTTTCTAATTACTGTACTACCACCTTAAGTTTCTTATTTCCCGTAAATTTGGCATTCCGGTTTAAGCACTTGCAAAGTTCGTTTAACTTCACCAGTTGAAGTTAAACGAAGTCGAATAGCAAATATTATAAAATTTCGTTTACGAAGTTTAATGAATATTGTTATTCGTTTAATGAATATTACTATTTGAAGTTATATTCATATTAATATTCATTCTTTATTACTTTCATTACTTCGTAAATTTCGTTTACTAAGTTTAATGAATGTTAATATTTGTTTACTATTCGTTGAATAGTAAACAAATATTAGAATTTGTTAAACAATTAGTAATAGATCCTCACGAGACTACGTCAATAAATATACTATTTGTTCCGCTATTCGTTAAAATCCAGTTTAAAGAATCTGATTATAGTTTCTTTTTTTTTTGAAGAACTATTAAACTAATAGTTCCTTTCGGATTTGTTCCATATTTGCTCCATATTTGCTGTAAACCTGGGTACCTCACATTCAAATATCTCTACATCAGTTGCCTATGTTGCTTCTTCAAGTACTTCAGTTTTACAAATATGCGTTCAAGTTGCCATAATCAAATATCCAGTCATTTTCTCAATGTATTTAGTTACACTTTTTTTTTAAATTATTAATTCACCTCCCCAAGGCCGAGAAGGTTGCTACAGACGAGAAGACTACTTCGTTGCGGTTATAACTCTTTCTTAACACTATAACTCAGAAGCACGAACTTTGACGAACAAGACCGCTGCGTCGAGAAACAAGTTGAGCGCGATACTACCAGGGATGTAGTGGGAATCGAACTCGGAACCTCTTGTTTAAGAAGCAAGCGCTCTGCCACTACACCACTACCGCGTTACACATAAGGTTAACAACTTTTTCTTTAATTGGATTATGTTCATCTTCATTTCTAATTACATATCATCAATATCAATGTAATTATCATTATATTTGATATTTTGTTAATAATTTCAGTTGAAGGCTGACATTATTTAGGGTTTTCTCTTTGTATAATGACAAACTTGTGAGGTTATACTTTTTTTCAGTATTTTATTTTCTTCATTCTTTAAACTACAGTTACTTATTCTTGAATTATTAGTTACCGTATATGGTAATATTATGTACATATTGTAATCCAATTCATGGCTTTATAAACTTTCCACCTTTTCTGTCATCACGTTTATGACTTCGCTATAATTTTGTTTCAATAACAATATTGAAATAAAAGTGTTATTGCGAATAATCTTTGGATTTACTCTTTTGTCATAGATACAATTTTGCCTTATTTATTTTCGTAAGCTTTATCAAAAATGCACTTCTTCATTTCCTTTATTTTTTTGAAAGTTCGAATCATCGTCAATCAGAGTAGTATTATTATTATTGTCAATCAAGTTCCAATCAATATCAATCGGCATAATATGTTCTCTTTGATAAATTAATGCGCAGGGTTAAAATCCAGTTGATTTGTGTATTTTTAATTCACATTGGAAACAAAGCACCATTAATGATAAACAGCCATTCAAGAGCAGCATTTTCTAGCACCTAATAACCATAGCAACCAAAATGCGTTTTATTAATTGACTTTGACGTTTTACTAAACAATGTGCTTGTGAATGATATGGACTCGTCAATGGTTGAAAAAAGTTTAGCTAAAGTTTATGTTTTACAAACCACTATACATTTTTTTGTGATTTATAATTTATAGGTTTTGTTTTTATTCAAATTATTTGGCATGTAATATAAAAAGACTTATTTAAATATATTACTATTACTATATTACTACTACTAAAACTTCAAATTTTAACACAAAACGTAATTTAATAATTACCGGCAGTGTCGACAAATATTTCTGCGGTAAATTGTCGGCAGGAAGTTTTACAAGTACCAAACTTTATGTAAAAACAAAACTCACGAAAATTTCACATTTTTATCTTCGGCATTTCAAATTGCTATTGCAGAAGTTGTACATGTGCAAATTCACTTTCCGTAACGCATTACTCAAAAATAATAAATAATAATAAAGAGGTAATAACGCTTTACGAAAACATGCGGAAAAAATATCATTTCCAAAGAATACTTGCGAAACATTTCCTTACGGAAGGAGCATTTTGGAATGTGCACTTACGATAAAGACTCGAAAAAATTCTATTAATATGTTCTTGATTAAACTGTTATACAAAAAAAAAATAGTAATAGTAATAAAAAAAAACAATAAAAGTGTTAGAATAAAACCGGATCAAACCGCACACCATTTTATTCCGCACGCTGATCGAAATTATCAAATAAAAACTAAACGGATATGGCTATGAAAAAAGTAAAAATAGATTCAAATACAGAACTATCTCCCCTATTCGAATTGATGAAATTATATGCTGATTCAACTCCATTTTTTTCTTTTTTTATACAATTTTAACGGGGAGTCAAAATTTTTTATATATTTTTTATCGTTGCGAACAAAATAGAGCTTGAACCGAAACTGATATAAAAATAATTTTAGCACTATCTTTTTGGAAATTTAATTTTAATTCTGATAGTATAATTTTTATGCAGCTAGAACAAAAAGTTAAATAAAAAATCAAAAAAGTAAAAAAAACTCTTTTTTCTGATAAAACCGCACACTCGATTAATTACTTAGTTTAGTTTTTCGCAAGTGACTAAGCGCCTATCTTTATCTAATTACTTTAGTGTTAATTCAGGTTTAATTACGTATGAAATATAATGTTATTTTAATTATTATATATAATGTTTTATTAGTTGTTATTGTTAGTGAAAAAGGACAAGACATGCATTTGACTTACTTAGTCGAAAAGGGACAAGACATGCATTTGACTTACTGGCAACAATGAAAAAATTCATTATACTGTAAACAATTGCCGCAACGCTGATGGGCATTTTGCATCACCATTTGTGATATACAAAGCCTAAAGAAACTTTCGTCCTGACTGGGCAAGAGGTGGTCCAGCTGGCACCAAATATTCAACTTTAAAATCAGGTTGGATGGAGCACGATACATTTATTGAATGACTGAAAAAAGTATTTATACCCGAAACTGAGAAAATTGGTGGTATTCATATTTTAGCATTAGATAGGCATACAACTCATATAACTTTGGAAGCGGTATTGCTGTGCAAAAAACACAATATAATCTTGGTTTTTCTACCAGAGCATTCTTCATATTCTACAACCATTGGATAGAGGTGTCTGTTGTCATATCAAACAAGCTTGGAAAGAAATTCTTACAAAGTATTACAAAGACTCAAAATGTAAGAATTTAAATAAACAAAATTTTCCACCGTTGCTCAAATTGCTGAACGAGAGTGGTAAATATTTTACACGCTTGCATGCAATCGCTGGTTTCCAGTACACTGGCTTATTTCCACTTAATAAAAACAACATAAATCATAAGGCATTAGCAATCACACAAACGTTTAATCCACCTTCATCAATTTTAGCAGCCTTAGCAGCACCTACACCATCTTGCTCAGACACAGCCGATTACCATCTTTCTCAACTACACCAACTTCAAGTTTTGATCAGCATGTGTTGAGCGTTGCAAAAACAGTATCGAGATAGGGTTGAAACAGTTTTATCAAGCAAGAAATTAATCGCATGTTAAGAAATCGAAGCAGTGCAACATGTCAAAACTTGGCGGAAAATGTATTACCGAAGAAAATGTGATCGAGTTCCTCAAACAAAAAAAGATTAAAAAAAAGCAACAAAGGAAGCCATTAAAGTTGCTAAACTTAACCCAAAGCGTAGACTCTCTATGCCAAGTACTCAAATGCCTGAGCATAATAACGCTGAGCAACCTCAGCAAACAATAATAAAGAACAAGTACCAGCAACCAAACAATTAAAAATTGCAAATGTAAACATTTTGCAAAGAAAAATATTTACCAAAGAAATAAGTTTTTTTTTTTTAAAATGTAAAAACTTTAATATAGTTTCTTAAATATAAGTTGTGTTTAAAAAAATAATTAAAAAAAAGTTGAAATTTAAAAAATTCAATGTTTTTTCAAGTGTGCGGTTTTATCAAAATGTCGCCTAAAACGCACAACTTTTTTTATTTAAATTTAATATTTTCAATAATTTTATTATTATTTTGTTAACATATATTTATATTTTCTTATGTAGTTTTTTATTACCTATCTAATAAAAAAAAAAAAATGAAAAAATAAAAAAATAATTAAATTTTTATCGATAAGTGTGCGGATAAGTGACCCGGTTTTACTCTATATATTATTTAAATACAAATCATGTTGATAAATAATTCTTATATATATATATATAATATATATATATATATATATATATATATATATATATATATATATATATATATATATATATATATATATATACACGTTTAATTATAAAGGGGCTCTAAGCAGTCCTAATGGTCTTATCACAGAGCACCGTCATATGGAGAATAACATATAACAGATTGGCTCTCCGTTTCCAGACACAAACCTACGAAGGTTAAGAAAGTTGGGAAAGGGAGGTGTCTGAAACGGAAGCTAAGGGGGCTTAAAGCAGCAAAAATTTAAATAAAAATTTGAAATTTTGAGTAGTTTGTGAGGGGGAGGGATAATGTTCTCTCCTGTCCCTGTCCCCATGCCAGTGTTTATATATATCAAGTACCAACTTTAGCTCAGCGGAAACGGAGGTTTACTATTCATATTCTCTTACATAAAAACCCAGTCCAAATATTTGGTTCCATTACAAAGTTTAACTTAACTGTTTGGTCATTATCAGTTCTCACTTGGGATGGCTCTTTTGCTTACTTTTTTTTGCTTACACAAGTAAGTTAACTTTTACTTTTTATTTTTAAATTTTTATTTTTTATTTTTTTTTTGTACTTTAATCTTTACAAATTCGTAAAATATAAATTTTTAAATATAATAGAATCTTTACAGAGTAAAAATAATTTAAAAAAAAATCACTAAGCTACGTTACGTCACTAAGTTACGTTATACAAAAAATATATAAAATAAAACTGTAAAGTATTAGAAATTACTTCAAAGAACGCGGGAGAGTTGGAGAAGACCGATGGTCTTGTCATCAAGAAACCGCTATGCGTTACTAATATTTTAGGATACTTTAATTTAAAATAAGTTTATATTAAAAAAAAATGTTATCAGTTTCAGCAGAAGGAAAATAAAAATGCAAAATGAGAAAAACAAAGAATGCAGACAAAAAGAAGTTTTTAATTTTTTAAATTTTATTTCAATACACATAAATATAAGTAGGTACACGATTTGCTAAATAGGTAATACATAGTCGTTCACGTGTTGATAAATAAGCCTATTATTTGTTTTTTTGTTGTTGTTGTTGAGTTATTTAGAGTTATTAGAGTTTACTTTGGTTTCGGAACGAAGTTAGTTTTATGCATAGGTTTGCAAAAATTCATAAAATTGTAAGTGTTTAATATGAGGTCTTTTAATAACGTTTTCAGAGTATTTAAGTTATTCGATTTTTCCAGTTGAGTATTTTTGGATATTAATTAGTTATATAGACAAGGACCGCGGTACGAAATGGAAAAGCCCGAGAGATTAGTTTCTTTAAAAGGTACGTTGAAGTTTCCCGCTCCTCTGGTATGGTATCTATATTTGCTATTTTGGAAGAAATTCTTTGAAAAGTGAGAAGAAACAAGTCCAAGTTTATATTTGAGCATAAATAACAAATTTTGGAATTTATTGATTTGATATACATTTTATGCTTTCAAATTTTTTAAAAGTGGCTCAGCATGCGAGAGTCTATCCTTATTAAAAACTATTCTTGCACCATGTTTTTGTTTCCGATATAGTGTGGTTAGTTTTAATTTATGAGTTCTCGCCCATGCAACATTAACGTATATGTAGTAGCTTTGTATGAACGAGAAGTATAGGAACTTTAAACTATCAGTAGACAGTATAGAGCTAACTTTGTAAAGGATACGAATGTTTTGATATTTTGGTATTTAATATATTTGTATGCGATTTCCATGAGATGTTCTTATCAATAAGTATCCCTAGAAATTTAGTTGCTTGGGTTCTCTCTATTTCTTTAGTATCTATATTTAGCGAAGGTAAGTCGGGTGGTATTTTTATAAAGTTAGAATGTATTTGGTTTTTTCTGTGTTTAGTGATAATCATTGGCCTAGATACCGTAAGGCCAGTATAAGCAAAACTTACGGTGCCACAAGCAAATGAACCTAGAGCCGCAAGGTTTGGCAACCCTAAGATATATTTAAAGAGTTGTTTTTTTTAGAAAAATTATTGTTCTAGAGAAACAGAAATTGGGCACCTTGGCCACGTATGTCTACTGACAAATACTTTGCTACGCCACTGTGTAATATATGTATAACCCAAGCTGTAGCTAAGCAATGATTTATACGTAGATCAAGAAATAATATTAAGAAATAACCTTAACCTACGCATCCAGTAATTGGAACCTGGGGAAAAAAAATACCCTAAAATATTTACCATCCCTTCCCCGAATGTGAGGGCAACAAATTAGTAACTATTATTTTTTATTTTCTTACACTAAATTTTTTTGGATTAGAAACATTTATTTCGTCATTTATAAACATTTTACAACGATCTTGTTGTACAAATTTTATCAATAAAATTTTAATAAAAAAAAAATTAATAAAGACAGGAGCAAGTAGAAGACAGAAGTCTCGTCATCAAGCCCCTATAGTAAGCGTAAAATATTTTTTACAAAGTTCTCATTATATAAATTTACAAATACTCGTTATATAAAACAAGTTACAAGTTAAAAGATAATTAACGGGTGATGCGGAAGTTATCGGACAAAATAAAAACGTCAATAACTTATTTATAAATAAAAAAACAAACTACTATTATATTTTTTTTAAATAAAGCATTTATCTTTTAATAAAAATATATTATTTTTTATATGAAAAAACACCACCATCTGCAATTGATCTCAATTTTGCTCTGACGCCTTTCATATGCGACTGTAAAAAGTTTAAATCAATTTCTTGTAGTTTTAGTTTAATGCGATCAATCAAAACTTGTTCTGTTGAAGCTTGCCAATCTCCCTTGTAAACCTTCTGTGCCAAATGTCCCCAAAAATTTTCAATTGTTCGTGCTTGAGGCACATTTGGGGGATTGGATTCTTTATCAACGTAATAGACATACAGGTCCATCCAATTTAGAGAATCTTTAGAATAATGAGAACTTGCTAAATCTGGCAAAAATAAACAGTTAAAGTCTCCATGATACTTGTGAATAAATGGAAGAAGTCGTTTTTCTAAACATTCATTAATATAGATTGATGAAATGACCGCTACAGCCTTGGAAGTGCGAAACAATGGCTCGGACATACCGCGGTCAGATATGGCTATCCACATTATTAATTTTTTTGGAAATTTCTCTTTTTCTATAAAACGAACACTTTCTGGGCATGTCTTTTTGTTGTTTGTGTAGTATCCAGAATTTCCAGGCATGTTGTCCCCTGCAAAACAAAAGTATTTTTCGTCATCGATGACTAGAAGCAATTTTGTGTTATAGAGTTGGTTAACTAGTTTCCTGCTTCTTTTCTTTGCCTTTATTTGTTGTTCTATAGTGTATTTTGGAGTCTTTTCACGTTTTCTATATTTAATATTCATTTTTTTTAATTGACGACCAATTGTCGATTGATTTACACCGAATTGAATACCTATTTTTCTCTGACTGACCCCTTTTCGATTGTTGACAAGTCTCGTTAATTCGGCTTTCTTTTCTCTAGTCCAGGATGTCGGACGACCAGGGTGCTTTCTATCAGAAAACAATTGAACAGTTTCAAGGCTTTTTAGGTTATCATATATCGTACTTCGAGCAAATCCTTCCTTTTCAAAATGATTTACGATTTTTTTTTATTTTTACATTAGGTTTATTTACAAAAAACATTTTTAGTCGCTTTCGAAAAGATTCTCGTTCAGCTGCATTTAACCTCATTTTAAATAATTGTGTTTCAAATAATAAAGTTTATAATTTATAGAACGTTTATGCATACGCATAAAACCACAAAAACTAATTATTATGCTCAAATAATGAAATTAGGATTTGTCCGATAACTTCCGCATCACCCGTTACAACAAGAATACGACAAATTACAAAAATTAAATAAATACATTCAGTAAGAAATATTATAAGATTTTTTTTTTCCATTTAAAAATACAAAAATATATTTGTGTCTGTTAATTCAAGCAAATACTGTTTAACTATATTTTTAAAACAATTTATTGAAGTTATACTTTTCATATTTTCATTAAGAACTATGTTCCACAGACGAGGCCCTTTATATGAAATTGAGTAATCAGATGTTTTAAGAGTTGACTTAGGTAAATTGAAATTATGGATAGAGCACCTCGTTAAGTATTTATGATTAATTTTCAGTTATTAAAGGATTTTGGAAGCATGTCATTTTGATATTTAAACATGAATAACAAGTTTTGGAACACGTTTAACTCATAGACATTTAGAGCTTTTATTTCCCGGAGTAATGGCTTGGAGTGGGCGTATTTATGCACATTACATATAATTCTACTGGCTTATTTTTGGTTAATATATATATTTTTTAATGCGGAACGGCAAGTACTTGCCCAAGTAATATTACAATAGCTTATGTAGCTATGGATAAAAGAGTAGTGTAAATCTATTAAACATTTTTTACTTAGTTGGTGTTTTGTTTTATGCATAATGCCTATAGTTTTAGAAATTTTGTTTTCAATTAGCGTAACATGATTTTTCCAATTAAGATGCTCATCAAATATTATTCCTAAAATTTTAAGTGATGAAACTCTGTTTACTATATTGTTACTTATTATTAGTTGAGAAAGTTGCAAAGGCAAGTCATCGGATTTAGATTGATGATGAAATAAAATGTACTTAGTTTTACTGATATTCAAAGAGAGTTTGTTTGATTTAAACCAGTCATTTAGGTTTTCCAGCTCACGATTTACTGTAAAGAAAATTGTTTTTATATTGGCATCAGCAAAAAGAAGAAATAAAGCATGTTTGAAGTTAGATAAATATCATTTACGTAAATCAGAAATAGTCCAAGAATAGAGCCTTGAGGAACTCCGCAGCTTATTGTTTCAAACTTTGTACACGTTGAATCATAAGATACTCCTTGTTTTCCATTTTTATGGTAACTTTGCAGCAGTTTTAAGTTGCTCCATATGTTTCTAGTTTGTACAAGAGAATTTTATGATCAACAGTGTCAAATGCTTTTGACAAGTCGATGAACAAGCCGAGAGTATAATTTTTATTAGCAAACCCATCCAGAATTTGGCTGGCTAAATCAGTTATTGCATGATGTGTTGAATGCCCTTTTCGGAAACCAAACTGTTTGCTGTATAAGATATTATGTTTTTCAAGATAGCTATACAGTCTGTTATACATAATACGCTCAAGCAACTTTGAAAAACAAGAAAGGGTAGATATAGGTCTGTATTTAGATGGTATAGACTCGTCGCCATTTTTGTATACAGGGACTACTCTTGCTATTTTTAATTGACAATGAAAAATACCAGTTGTTATTGAAAGATTGAAAATAAACAAGAGGTAATTTAATAACATCAAAATCAGCTTTCAGAACACTAACATTAATATCATCAAACCCGGCACTTTTATTTATTTTAAACGCATTAAAGGGTGCCTGAAGTTCATTTAGAGACAGTGCCGACTTATTCATTACATAGTGTGTTTTTTTTAAATAGGATTGGAATATTTTATTTCCAGGAGTTATATCTGCTGCTAATTTTTTCCTATGTTTATAAAAAATTTGTTGAAGTTTTCAGCTATTTCTTTCTTATCAAATGTTTGTTTGTTCATGTTTAGCTTTAATCTATTTGGAATAGTGGTGTTTTTTTGTAATTTTTTCTTCCCTGTAACTTCCCATTGTCTTTTTACTATTTCCAATTGAATGTTCAAAGAGGTTAGAATAATAATTTTTTTTTATTTGCCTTTTTATTCTTTCAAAACAATTTTTATACTTTTTGTATTTTAATTTCATTGTTATAAGTTTTATTTTGTAAAAAGTTTTCATTCAACCTTTCTTTTTTCTGGATAATTTTCTAAGACCATTTGTCATCCGCGGATAAAGTTTTTGGAGTAAGTTGTTTTTTTAATTTTTGGAAAGGATCTTTCGTATTGTTTAGAAAACAACTGTAAAAATAAGTTGTACGCATCATTAGCATCATTGCACTCAGTTAAAAGATTCCAATAAATTTCTGTTAATAATTTTCGAAATTTTATAATAGATTGGTTGTTTATTTGTCTTAGATATGTTGCGAATAAATTTTTAGATTCAGGAATTAAAAAGTAATTTATGAGAAAATTTGGAAAATGATCGCTGATATCAGTTTTTAATATTCCACTTTTGATTTGGCAAGTCATGGCAACATTAGTGATAATGTTATCAATAATTGAAGAAGTATTTCGCGTTACGCGCGTTGGTTTGTTAATTACAAGTATTAAACTATTCTGAAGTAGAGCATTTACAAACCGTTTAGCGTAGGAATCATTATTCATTTTTTTGAATATCTATGTTAAAATCACCAATTAAGTAAATATGTTTTTTAATCACTTTTGGCAATATATTTTTTAAGTGTCTTTCAAACGCTTCAAAATTACCATTAGGTGGTCTGTAAAGGGAAGTTATAAAAACATTTTTGGTTTTCAGTATCTATTGAAAAGTCATTAAAATAATTCACGTCAGGGTCAAAGTCATTTTTCTTCTGTTTCATTCCAGCTTTCTTTTTCGGTTTCGGAACTTTTTGTTCAACTTTTTCTAGTCTTTCATTGAATAACTTGGTGTTTGCACTTAAAATGTCAATAACAATTTTTTCTTGCTGTTTCAATATAATCGCCATCTCATTTTTGTATTCTGAAAACATTGCTGCA
The DNA here is from genome assembly GCF_038396675.1 of Hydra vulgaris. Taxonomy (NCBI): domain Eukaryota; kingdom Metazoa; phylum Cnidaria; class Hydrozoa; order Anthoathecata; family Hydridae; genus Hydra; species Hydra vulgaris. The sequence continues at coordinate 43,014,686 of NC_088923.1, forward strand.
GTTTCTTTTTTATATTCTAAAAACATTTCTTTTAGCATTTTTTGAATTTCAACAATTGTGACTGCCATATCTATCAAACTTTCCTATTGTTATTTTATTTTTTCTTCTTTTTTTTTTGTAAATAAATATATGTTATTATAAAATTTGTTTAAAGATTTTTTTCAGCCCTAAAAATAAACACGTCCGCTTACTTTCGTGCGCATTGCGCATGAATTTAACTCAACAGGTTTTAAAATTCAAAATTCAAAGGTTATGATTATATAAAGTTTACACCCAAATCGAATAAGGTGGTTGTTTCAACATCTTCCTAAACATTCTAATGTGATATAAACAAGAACATACTTAAGTTTGGCACTTAAGTATGTTTTATTTAAATAAGGTATATTTATTAACCAAAATCACTGGTTTTTCATAATTATTATAGTTCGGGTGAATAAAAAAAAGCAATAGTTTTCATTCATTAATTGGTCAGTTTTACGTGAATTTACGTGAACTTCAGTAATTTTGCACAAATTTTCATTCACGTGAAGTTAAGCAATTTACTCAGTAATTGTTCAGCTTTATGTGAATAAAAGCTTAATCAAAATTGCTGAAATTTTTATTTACGTAATGCTGACCAATTACTGAGTAAAAGCAATTGCTTTTTTTTATTCAACCGGCCTATTACATCTCAAAATTTACATAAGTAGACCATTATATTATTGGTTACCATAAAATTTTTAAAGAGTATGGTTTTTAACAACACATTAAAAGACCTCAGTTGTACGTAACTATTAATAATACTATTAGTTAAAGATGCTGTTGATTAATCGGTTTGGTGATAAAAAGAATCGCCGCATTTTCAAATTATGAAACCTTTTTACATTGCTTTTAACGTGGTATAATACCACTCTTACACAATACTTGTATTTAAATCAATTTAAAATTAACTCTTGTCTTTTGTTTAATTTATATTTTCATGGATAATATTTTTTTAACCATTTTATTAATATGTTAAAAAAATAAAATTATTCAAAATTTCTGCTATTTATGCAATATTTCTTCTGTTTTAGTATCTTATTTTAGAAAAAGATTTTTTAGATATATTCCTAAAAAATACAAAACTATAATTACAAAATTATCGTAAACAAATTAGCAGTTCCAAGTTTGATGTTAAAAAAACATGGTCATTAATTAACGACATAATGAGGTCATTAAAAAAAACATGGTCATTAATTAACGACATAATGGGCCGAAGTCAAATAAAAAGTTAAGTATTACCTCAGAAAATTAATATTAATAAATCAGATATATTTTGTCCTTATAAAATATCTACCGAGTTTAATAAATACTTTACAAATGTATTTATTAAATACTTTACAAATGTAATTATTAAACTCGTCGCTGCGTCAAATTCTTGAATTTGACGCAGCTTATTTTTCTTTAAAAAAAAAATCTGCAGGATTTGATGAAATTCCCATTAATATCCTTATATCTAACAAAAAAAAAACATTACAAAACCTTTGTTCTACATAGTCTATCTTTAGATCAAGGAGTATTTCCTGAAATACTTAAGCTTACAAGAGTATACCCAATTTATAAAAAAAATGATCGCGCCGACGTATCAAACTATAGACTCATATCGGTACTTTTTGTTTTCTCAAAAATCTTCGAACGTGTAGTTAATAATAGAGTATTTGATTATTTTACAAAAAATAATCTTTTTAATCCAAAACAATTTGGATTTCAAAAAAAAACAATAAGCCAGAACATTCCGTTATTGAATTAGTCGACCAAATAACTGATGGTTTTGAAAATGATAAGTTTACTCTCGGAGTATTCATAGATTTATCCAAGGCATTCGACACCGATGATCACTCTATTCTGTTAGAAAAACTAAAATGGTACGGGGTATGCAATAAACTATATCATTGGATAAAAAGTTATCTATCTAATAGAAAACAATATGTTCAAAACAAATAATCCGGAATACTAAATATTCTGTGTAGAGTACCTCAAGGATCGATCCTAGGACTGTTCTTGTTTTTAATTTATGTTAATGATTTTAATAATGCAACAGTAAAACTAAATGCTATCATGTTTGCAGACGATACAAATCTATTTTTATCTAACTGCAATATTAATAAACTTTATATATTATATGTTGAATATGATATCATATATTTAAGTGGAAATTTGTATTTAAATATCTTCTTTTTATGACCTTTTGTGACTATTAGTATCTATTAATATTATATCTTCTTCTTAACTATTTGTATCAAATTATATATATATATATTTTAATATATATATATATATAATAATATATATATATATATATTCTTTTTTTTTTTTTTTTTTCTTTTTTTTTCAATAAAAATTTTTCACTTTTTCAATATTATATCTTCTTTTTTGACTAATTTGAGGGTTGTACTTTTAATTGATACATCTTCTTTTTTCTCTATTTTTATTCATAAATATTATATGTTCTTTTTTACTATTTCTTTTTTTTTTCTTCCCTAAAATTTCTACTTAATTCATTAACCATATATTACTATTATTGTTATGATCTGTAGGGGCTCTATGAAAAGATTAGGTTGGTATCTTGCCATCCATATCTTCTTTGAGCCCCTGACTGTTTATTATTTATACATTTGTAATTATATTTTATTTTTTGTGAAAGGGAATTGTAATTTATATAAACAGCAAAATAAAATATTATTAAAAAAAAAAAATTAACTAAAATTAACTTATTAAACTCAAACTTCAAAGTAACACATGATCATCAATTTTTAATGACAAGTGTTTAATGACTTTATTATGTACGGATATTTAGGGACTTGGCAATAAGACTATTTTTGTCTTCTTCTTGACCCCGCCATTCGTATATTTTACAAAAGAAAAGTAATAATTTGTAACTACAAATTTAGAAAAAAAAAAATTATAAAAATTAAAAATCAACCACTGCATTAAAGAATGTCTTTATGTAATAAAAAAATAAAAAATAAAAATCAATGACGAAATTAAATTAGAAAAAAAATAATTTGATAATTATCAAATTAATAATAATAACTAGTAAATCAAAAAAAAAATTCTTTTTTCAAATCCTTTATTTCTAAATCCTAAAATTGCTTTATGCAAGCAGAATTCTATTGGGCCTAGAAATTCTTTTTTTGTTATCTTTTGTAGAAGGAAAAATTACTGTTACGTTTTTAAATTTTTATTTTTATTAATTCAGTGTTCTAATGGGGAAATACAAATTAAATTTTTGTTAACTTAATTAACTTTTTTTGGTCAAATTTTTCCATTTCCTTGTATTGTCATCGAAAATGATTAAGTGTGCAAAATTTGAGCAAAATTGGTTGAGAAAAAAGCTTTCAAAAATTGATTTCAAATTTTGTGGCACACAAACATATATATATATATATATATAGAAAGTAACCTTATATAAAGCATGGAAAAATAAGAATAATTTGAACAAGATTATAATATTGTTTGAAAAATACAAATGGTCTTGTAGACTAAAGTCACTAATAAAACTTAATTTTCTTCGTTATTCTTCGACAAATTTTAAGTCCGCGTCATTTGATTACTTATTCACAAAAAAAGAGTTTCTTTTGCTCCGAAGTTTTGAATGAGGAACAGAATTTGATTGTCAGACAAACTCATAACTTAATTGAAGATAATATTTTAAATCCCCAAAATAATTGGGGAGGTTGCTCAAAATTTATATGGTTTACGGGATTATTGCATGACATTAGAGACTTGTTAATGAACTTAAATTTAGTTTTAAATTTTAAGAAAATGTTAATACAAATGTTATAAACTCGTCGTTCTCACGCTAATGGCATGAAAGGAAGGTAAACACTTTAGGGTTTTATTGTTAACAGACTCCGATATCGCAATTTCAATATTTCTGTTAGAGTGGTTTTTACAACCAAGCCTAACGAGGGTCGTTCCGAACGGGGGTGTAGGGGTTGTAACTCTTCCCCCCCCCCCAGCTTTTATATATGCATTTGAGTTAGCACATTTGTACATTTAGCATTTTAGTTGGCAAGTATTGAATTATAGCTGGCAAATGTCAAATATCGAGGATCCTTTTTTTTGTGTGAGTCACTAGTTGGCAAAAAGCACATACGAGGCTCCCCCTCCTTATAAGAGACTTTTTCGGGACGGCCCTGACAACGACCACGCTCAATAAGAGAAGTGAAAAGCAGCAGCATAGCTACAAATATGCGCGGCTCCTTTAGGGTAAACTTTTATTAGAACCTCTAACCCATTTCCTGCCGACAAAAAAATTAATACTAAAACATATAAATCAAAAAAATGCCTTTTCAAAGCTTTTTTGAAAAAAATCTTTCTTTCTAAAAAGTTATAAGCCTCAACTTTAAAGAAAAACAAAATATTAGGGAAAAAAATAAGGGTATAAAATAAAGCCCCCCTTGCCTAGGAAACAAAACTAACATGCGTGTTCATCGGGACTACGCAAATGCTGTCATGTCAAATCAGTTAAATCAAAGTCTAAAAGATAAAGTAAAATCAAAAAGAAAAAAATGAGATTCAAAAAAATGGAGTCGACAAACAACTTGTGAAGTCATCATAGGCTATCCCGCTGGATGTGGTTACGGCGCCCAATAACCTAATGGCTACGCTAACACTCACGCACACGTTCATTCGGAAGCTCCACAATGCACGTCGGATCAGCGCTCGCTGACTATGTGCTCGGATCTAAAATCTCACTCCATAGCACATCATTCCACACCAGCACGGGGCAGTAGCTCTTTTGACTAAGAGCGATGGCTTGTGGCCTATGGTGACTAATGTGTGCATTCGATCAATTGAAATCCATTCTGTAGGTCTTACGTCTGGCTCTGATGTGCTAGCCCATAAGCGCAAGGAGTGAGTGTGTTTAGCTTTCTATTCACCCGATTTGAAAGTGAACGAAAAAATAACGAGACCATACGAGACGACCAAACGGTGCATACTAATGCACTACACCATCACACCTGTAGACATCAACAGTCTCTAAAATCAGTATATCAAATATTTGTTCTTTGTTGCATATGTTCAACACTCAGAGTGACTAAAGCGTTAGTTGTTCCTCCCCATACCCCCTTATCGTCTATTCTTCGTTTTTCTACTTCACAAAAGTCTTGCCACACATTTTATATTTTCTTATGATTTTTATTTTTTATTCAATGACACCATCTACAATCTGTTTTTATTTTCACATCTCCCAGGTCTACGTAACTGGACGGCTCCGTTGGTCACTTTTTGCGACCATTGTGTCGCATAAACAAACAAGTTAAATCAAAGTAAAGTCTAAAAGATAAAGTAAAATCAAAAAGAAAAAAATGAGATTCAAATAAATGGAGTCGACAAACAACTTGTGAAGTCAAACTAACGTTTGAAAAAAAATTACAAGTTTATTCTAAAGCACCATTTAAATTGAATAAGATTTTATTTTTCTAATCATCCTTGTGCGGGTTGGACACCAAAGCAACAAAAAGAAGGTTATTTGGGTTCCCACAACCTATAGTAGAAGATTGAAAAGCTTTTCTTACCATCTTTTTTCAAATAGATTATATATGAAAAACGCAATGAAGTATTAAATCTGATAAACACTCCTTTAATCATATAAATTATATCAAATAGTTTAAATGACTTATAATTTTTTGAAAACTGTTTTAGCAGTCGATGTCCTTGCGGATACCAAAAATGTTGTATTGCGTCATATTACCATAACAAAACACTTGATTGAAAAGACAAATACAAAGAAAAAAACTGGAGAAAAAGGGCGCTCTAACGAACAGTGACTTACCCAAGGTTTACACATGCATGACTTACCCATAGCTTAGAAATTATTTCCCCCTTCTCCCCTCCCCCCGCCAAAGTTTTATTATGGCCACTAACCTATTTCTGCTCAACAAAAAAAATAAATAAAAAATCAAGATTATTTAGCAGCCCCTATTAGCACTTATGCAGCAGGGAGCCCGTCTCTACACTACTGGTATACCCGCATGTTGACTATATTTGCCCCTAATTATAATAGAACTACTCTTTATAATATACCATAAAACTGCCCACATAAATCAGAGTATCACCTGAAGTATTACCTAGAAGTCCCCTAAAACAAGCGTTGGATAAGATTACGCTACTTATCTCAAAATTTATATTAAATCAACATGAAATGACTGTTCTTTGAGAAAGTAAATAATATAACTTCCATTTACTTACTTACAAAGTAAAGTATAAAATTTCAAGGACAAAAATGACTTTTATTTGTAGTTTATTTAAATAAAAGTGATATTTGATACAATTTATTCAAATAAAAACAAAATATATCTTCTAAATAAGGTAACTATTGCGAACAATTTTGCTATGAGCTTTTCAAACAGAATAGCTACATGATGCACATTGCAGACGGGTTTTTCTGTCACGAACATGAGGACACATATATATAATCTTTTATTTTGCTGCTCTTGAATTGGTTGACCTTGATTTAATAGGTTATTTTGTGCATTTACTTTGCGAATATTATTATTTGCAACTATTGGTGGAAGATTGTTATTAGCATCAAATTTTTTGATAAGACTTTTTGATAATTCTTTTAAAAATACTCTTCTTTTATGAGAAGCCCCATTTTTATAATTTGGGTGAATTGACAAGAATAAAATTAAAGCATTGTATGCTGCTATACCCAAAATATTACAAAACATTGTAAATGACCATCGGTTACTCTTTCGGCGACTCGAGTAGCACCTGACAACCTGGTCTAACATGTCAACTCCATCTTTATGTTTATTGTAATCTTGAATAATTCAAGGTTTTTCATTATGGTCCATAAAAATGTCATTACTGTGATGAAAGGTTGATAATAATATTACTGCTTTGTTTCCTTAGGTATATAAGAAACTATAGTAGAGTCATTTTGAAAACCAAATATGCTAGAGTAAACTGATTGATGTAAGGCTGACAATAACTTTTTTGGTATTTCTTCTTTATTTTTTTAAATAGCGCTAGTGTATGTCATTTTACGTCCTAGAAATGTACGTGCAAGATAAATGTTTGTAAAAAAATTATCAACTCTTATGTGTCTACCACTTTCATTTAAGTGATCAGTTAGTTCAAGAACTACTCGTGTACCTTGTCCAACATCACATAATCCGTTTACTCTACCAATATACGGTTGCAAGCTTATGTAGTAAGAGGTTTCAGCATCACATAATATCCATATCTTCATTCCATACTTTCCTGGCTTTGTAGGTATAAACATCTTAAATGGACAACGTTCCCTAAATGTAACTAGTTGCTCATCGACAGTGAGATATGCACTTGGATTGTAATTGCTCTTACATTTAGTGATAAACATTTCCATTATATTTCCTTAAAGGTGCAAATTTGTCTTCAAACTGTCTTTGATTTCTTGGTTCTCTCTCATCAATCCAATGCACCGACGCAAGCTAACAAATCGATCTATATGCATTGAAGCCAAAAATATTGGTATGCCATCTAATCTACTCCGAAGTTCTTTTATGCTTCGGTTTTTGAATGGAACACTCCAGCTAGGAGAAGAACTCCAATAAACTCATAAAGTTCATTTACTGTCGTGTCAACCCATCCTTCTAGTCTTATTCTACAAGCTTCGGCATTAGTGTAGTTGTCAATAATTCTAATAATTTCTGGTGTAATAAGGACTTTAAAGGCAGTATCCGCACTTTGGCCGCAAAATTGGGCTGCAAACCTTGTTGGGCCAATTGGTTGTCGAATAATATTGTGTGTACGTGGCTGAGCAGCATTAACACATGAAAGTTTACTCCAAATTTCCTCACCATTCTTTGAAATCATGTTTTGATCTAAAATGTGATTTTTCTGAACAACTTCTTTATCACTTTCATCAGAAATGATAGCATCTGATTCATCGTCGGCTATAATAATATCTTCTTCATCGTCTGTAAGCTTTTCTTCAGCTAAGTCATTACTTGAAGATAATTAATTAAAACCAAAAATAATATTATTAGCCCCGACTGCAGCATTTCTTTTTGGGTGACTCATTATATTAATTATATTTATTCTAAAAAATAGTTTTAGTGTTTATCAAACAAAATATGTGAAAAAATATATAACAAATATTTTAGGCATTATTATTTTGTATCAATAATATAAATATTTTTGACATAAAAACAAAATATATGCAACATGAGCACACTATTGTTGTTACAGTGATTGTATATATATAATGCATATATGGTATAATTTACTCATAAAAAAGATAAGTAATACCCCATACCTATTAAAAATAACTAAAACACAAGTAAGCGTTAAACTAAACATGATTCATATAACTATTTATTGATTCACTAACTAAATAATGAGAAAATTTGAATGGGGGTATAAAAATACCCCAACCGTCTTTAACGTAACTAAATTTTCAACTAACAATAGTATTGTCAATTGATTAGTAAAACAAAAACATTTTACACTAACAACCTCTTTAAATGATAATAAAAGATGTTCTGAAGTGGCAGTTCAAATAGACAAAATTTGTTGATGTGGCAGTTAAAATTAAACTCTTCTGGGGTAGTAAAATACCCCGCCGTCCTTTAAGGGTTAAAAAACTTAACTTTGGTAATTAACTTTCACGTGTTATATTATTTTAAGTAAAAAAAGGAGTTACTTTTAAATGTAAGTAAATTATATATTTTTATATGAGTTATGTAAAGTAATTTACGCTATAAAGTAATTCGCGTTTTTACATCAGAATAAGTAAAAGTGCCATCTCTAGTTCTCACTAAATTTTGAGATTAATTTAGAGAATAAACCTTTCAGACTTACTGCAGCTCTGAAACTTTCCGAATTGTAGAGCAAAATTGTTTCCAGGGACGAAGACCCAGGGTAAGGGTTGCATTGTACGAGCCCGCTTTTTTGCTACCAAGTATTGCAAATGATTTTTACTGCCCTTCAAAATAGCTAGAGTTTTAAAACTTTCAGCAGTTATATAGTCCCAATGACGTTGAGATGTTGCATTTTATAACATTTTCCAGGGCCGACGACACAAGGAAGACCAAGTGTCCCAACTTCTTGGCTTTCGCCTAACTTTTTTTCTTTTTATAAAAGAAAACGTTTTTGAAAAAATCTTTGAAAAGGTTGTCTTTAAAGTTTTTTTAGTTTACTTGGTGTTATGAAGGCAATAAAATCGAAATCTCATGTAACGGAGCACCTCAAATATAAAAAAAGTGAAAGAGACTAAACGTAAAGCCATTCTATCTGAAAACAAGTGAGAGCTATTTTTAGGCAATTTTATTATACAGTTATTTTTTAGCATTCATTACTTAAACTAGGTCTTTTTTTGATTTCAACATACGCATTGTTTTCCGATTACGCAATTGCATTCGTATGTTAATGTTGTTCAAGTTATCTTCATTATTTAACTCTTATTCATAAAATGACATTTAAAAATATATATTTTTTAAAAGTCTTAGTTTATTTATAAAAGTCTACAACTGAAATTTATCAATATCATATAATAATTAGTGTTTTAGTTACTTAGTTGACTATATGTATTTGATTTATAAAACCAAATTAAATATATTTGTTAGTCACGTTTTGTAAGTTTTTTCCCGTTAAGAACTGTTTCGCAAGTTGCGGTGCGAAACAGTTTCAAAAGAACTTTCGTTTTTTATTGTTGTTTCAAAAAAAACAACCTTACAATGTGAATATGTTAAGATACTGAAAATAAAGTTTTATTATAAACATTTTGGTATATAAAGACTATTTTTTACAATCATATCCGTTTGGCAAACAAACTTTCTTTAAAGACAACAAAACGTCGTTTAGCAAAAGAGCTCGTTTCGTAATCGCTACTTTCGTATGTAGCAATATAGTTTTAAAACTAAATTACAAAATAAATGTATTTCGTAGTTTAACTTGCGAAAGGTTAAATTTCGTAAGTAGCATTTGCGAAATGAACATCGACAATTTTAAATGTTTCGTAATATTCGGTACGAAAAAAAAAAATTCCTGATTCTCAATATCCTTCCAAATGAATTTTATTTTTCCGGAACTGTACGAAATCTTCCGGTTAACAACTCTATTTCAAACTTTGTTTTTTTCTCGTATTTTTTTTGATATAAATTTTGAAGAAGCAGAAGAGGCGTTGGTAAAATATTGTAAAGATAATTTAAAATGAAAAATATTAAAAAATATTATAAAATAAATAAAAAGTAAAGATAATTTTGATCCGATAAATCACGATATTCAAAGAGCAGTACTTTGCACCAATCAAAGCACTATCACTTTTTTTTTTGTGGCATGAAATTTTTACAAAATCAAAATGTATTACATTTTATTACAAAAATAAACTAGCTAAACAACTCAATTTCTAATACTCAATTGAAATATGAAAATTGTCGTGGTCTCAGTTAAATTTTAACAAAAACATATCGTAAAATGTTAACAATGACGCGTCGTAAAGCGTTTACAATGACATGTCGCGACGTTAGAATTATCTTGTTCTAAGTCCATGTTTTTGCAAACTGAGAAAATCGATATCAAAGTTTGAGTTTGTTTGCTGCTAAGTTGAAAAAATTATTTGGGAATTAAAGATTTTCTTTAGATTTATGATTGTTCCGTTGTTTATTTTTAAATAAAAAAAACTTATAAAAATTTCGCTAACGCCCATATTTTCCCACCCACTTTTGGAGATAGAACAAAATAACTTTGGTATTTTGTAAAATACAAAAATATTATTTTGTCACATCTTATATATTAAATATATTAACTACATTTTTTAACAAAGACATGTTGAAAATCGATGAAATTTTGTTCAAGGTAGTCATTCTTCTTACGCAGTGCTGTTGCACCCCCACGCCCCTAAATTAGGGTTGGTTGGGACCCGGCGAATCTATGGGAACTCTTTTTAAAGTAAAAGGAGTTTTTTTTTTGTAATACCTAAAAATGGAATTTTTAAAAATTTATTTTGGGAGGGGCTCCGACCCACTAGCTATTGCACTGTTCTTACAAGTTTATTTGATACCTGTTCGCGCCGGCTCTGAACAAGACTAAGACATCTAATTTAAAACAGAACACTTCGCTACATAATAAAAAAAGGGTAATATATAGCGTATAGGAAAGGGATGAAAAATATTTATCAAAGAAACAGCTTTTTTAAAATTTTCTATCAATTATTTAAGTCTCACAGATATTAACACAACATTTAAACTAATCTAATTAAAAACAGCATGCAAGATGAACTTGATTTTAATTTTCGTATACCTGTGATTCTATTACAAGAGTTTAAGTATTTGTTAAAAACTATAATAAATAATAAGCTAAATAAGGAATTTTATCAAGATTTCTAAATAATAATAATAACTATATGTTTTATATATCAATACTAAATAAATAACAGAGAAAGTCATATATAAAATCACTTTATTAATGCTTTGTAAAATGCAATATCAACAGCAGGCATGTATGAATACATGGAAATGATATCATTGGCTTTTTCAGCAGATAAAGACTGATAAGGAGCACGTAAGCAAGCTGCCATTGGTATATTTGTCTTTAATGGTTTGGTAATAATGCTTGATGCTGCTCGCTTGACAAACTTATTAATACGAGCTTGTGAATAATTGTCTGAAAATGAGGTTTAAAAAAAAAACATGGTATGGCAGACCGTTTCGATAAACAAGATTTTTAACTCTTGTATAAGGCACTAACTTATAACTTGAAAAACCAGCAACAACTGAAAAATTCTTCACATCTTTTAATTGCATTTGGTAAACAGAGAATGGTTTTTTACGGTTTACATTTTTAATAGCTCTTTCTAGTCCAAGCGGACTAAATATTTCTGCAACAGAGAGAGATTTTTCATATATATAATATTCTTTGGCTACTAATATTCAATGTTGAAAGATAGTACGATTTACAAACTCTATATTGTGTATTAGAAACAAAGAAGCTATAATAATAAGACATTTTTTTTCTCGAATTTTCACGAGCAGCTGTCCGACAGCATTTTTTCTCTAGTTTTTCGGTAGTTTTTGAATAAAAATGTTTTTTACCGTCATTATCTAAGGTCCAAAAGTTATCAAATATAACTTGACGCTCGATCTCAGTTATATTAGTAGAGCATTTGAACTTACAATTTTTGCAACATTTTAGCGTTGCGATAGATCTTTCAGGCACTTGTTTACCTTTTGAATTTTTATAAGCTTTACCCGACTGACGTTGCATTTTTCTTATATTTTGTTTCCAATTACTCGTATCAGCTTTACGTTTTCTAGATATTCCACCATGGGGTGACCTACGAGAAGGTGTAATACCAAGCGACTCTAAAGATTAAAAAACTCCATTACCTTTTTTACTTGATTATCTAGGATGCATAAATAATAAATTATTTTGTTTTTTATGCATTCTGGATAATCAAAATAAAATTTGGCAAAATTATAACGCTAATTAAGTGAAAAAATACCTTCGTTTTGATTCAGAGCATGTTCCATTTTTTGGTCAATATTTTTAGTTGCCATTTTGAAAATTACAATAACAACAAAATTATTCCGTACAAATATGTAATTGTAAATATATGATTGGTTGATCGGAGTTAAAATAAGATAACATTTTCAAATTTGCTTATTTAGGAGATAGAACAATGCAATATGGCATGCAACACCGTATTAAAAGTTTTATATATTTTCAATATAGGGGAACATGGGGTAAGATGACGAATGGGGCAAAATGAAAACCTACAGTTATCTCTTAAGCAAAACTAAATATAACAGTTGACTTTAGCTGAAAGGGAAGTAGATTAGTTTTACTAGATTTATCAATGGTTTCTTTTTAAATATTATTTTTGTGACGAAAGTTAAGTATTAAAAAGTTTTTCCGACATAGAGAAAAAAACTTTTTATCCTCGTTTTACTTGATTTATTACATCGCTACATCACCAGCTAAAGGTAAGCGAGAAATTTTTATTTAATTTGATGAAACTGGAAGCCATACAAGAAGTATTAGGCTATGATAATTTGATTATGTACTGATTCTGATTCATTTTAAAGATTGTATTAGCCTGGGCAAGATGACCGGGGCAAGATGGCTTGTCCGTAATCTATATTAAACGGAAGTTTACTTGTACTGTTTGCTATTCTTGTATTGTTCAGTAATTATTTTATTACAAAATACAATATTTGTTTGACAATAGTTTTATTTTGTTGCGTTGGAGTTTGCTACAAACTGATTACTAGGTTGTTACTGTTTTTTTTTGCATTGACCGATATAAATGTATAATTTATTAGTTTTAAAAGTTACACCTTTATTTGTATTACTTTTTTAATAAAAAAGAATTTGTGATGATGGTTTTTGAGGCATTTATAGCTTCATAGAGTTTTCTTTTCTTAAAGTTTTAAACTTTGTTAACTCAAATCGTCATCTTGCCCCGTACGCGGGGCAAGATGACGATTTGAGTTAACATCGTTTAATGAGTTTTTCCTTAGCTATTTTCTACTTTTAGAGTGGTTTTTTGATACATAAGTGACGCGGAATGATTTTTTATCACTTTTAAATCAAGTTTTAATTTTTGGGACAGATATTGACTAAGATACAGGCGTTTTTCGAAACGTTCGTCATCTTGCCCCATGTTCCCCTAAATAAAATAGAAAAACATAGTGCAAAACTATTCAAAAACTATAAAAACTCGATTTTTTCAGAAAGTGGAGATAGAACAAGATAATTCTAACGTCGCGATGTCGTAAAAAGTTAACAAAAACATGTCGTCAAATGTTAGCAATGAACGTCGTCAAATGTTAACAACGATATGCCGTCAAATATTAATAATGACATTTCGTAAAAGTTAATGTACGATCTAACTTTTTCTCGAAAAGAATTACATAAGCATGAAATGATTTATCGTCATATATAAATAAATTTTGATAAGTTCGAGATCAAACTTAATAAATTAAATTATTGCAAAAACTACTTACAAAAAACTGAAGTAAAAAAAGAAATAAAAAAATATAAGATAATATAAAAACATTCATATTAACACTCATTGGAATTAAAATCAAGTAGAATATTAGTAAAACTATTTCAAATTTTTTTTTGTTGCAATTTTCATAGCACAATATCTCCTGTTATTGTGTTCCACAACTTGTTATTGTGTTCCACAACTAATTCTTTTATTTATTGTCACAACTTACCTTGTTATTAACTGTTATTTGATTTAGATATTTCTTTATTATTATCAAAAAAAATAAATCTAATGAATTCAATATTGTTATTCCTAAAGCTGTTCCATATCTTTGGTGTTCAATATGAGATTCTATATACCTTTGGTGTTCAATATGAGATTCTGTATTCTTTTTACTTTGTTTTCATAACTTATAAGCAACTTATAAACTTATAAACTTATAAACTTGTTTTCATAACTTATAAGCAAATAAAAAAAAACTTGTTTTTTTTCCACCAATTAAAGTATCGAAGCAAAAAATGCTAGCAAAATTCCCATTATAATTCATATATATTTTTTATCTTGTATTATAAACTGTTTAATAAAAATTGTATCCCTAGGTGTCAGTCAGTGAAAAATTTTCTTAAATATTAGTATTTATTTTCATATTATCACATTTCCGAATTGAAGTTGCCATGTAATAAGTGTAATGTTTTTTAAACAAAAATGTTTTAGACAGTGCTAGATTTCGGACATTTTTTATGACGAATTTAATTAACGGTCATACGAAGCACAATCTCACATACTTTAAAATCTATTACTAGAATTGTTCAAAATGCGTGTTTACTTTTATTATAAAACTTCACTGTATAAACGGATGTCTTTGTTTATTTTGCAGTTTTAATGTAAAAGTTATTACATTTATTACAAGTCTTAAAATTTATCAGGTTTTTGCCTGGCGTTATTATAAAGAAATTATCCTTATTATACAATTTCTTCTTTTAGAGTACACAGAGCATAGTAGTCGTTGCAGCGGTTCAAGATTAGAAAAATGTTTAAGAAGAAAAGTTTATACCACCAGATAATTTAATAAATCATTGAATAACTTTTGTTTGTAGCAATACATCTAGTAAATTTAAGTACTAACTAACTTTAACTTAATGAAAAAAATCAGCGAGGATTAATTTTAGCTGTGCGTCTTAGAATATTGGAACCCGACTTTTAAATGACTTTGTTTGAAAGTTAGTTTTGAAATCATTGTATATTTCAATGGCTTCATAAAACGTCATCAAAGAAATCAAATTATTAAATCAAACAACTAAAAATAGTTGGCTATATCAAAAATATTTCTTTAAAAAAATATTTTACTTCAAAATTTAAATATCCGTATATATTTACATATTTAGTAAAAAAATACTTCAACCAAAAACATCGATTACCCAATCATAACAACTGAAAATAAGGGGAAAATATTCATGAAAAAGCTTCCAGTCATTTAAATTCAAACTTTCGTCAAGCGTGAGATTCGTCCGTCGTTGTTTGTACGACTTGTTTTGATGTTTCATTTGTTTCACCAGTCAATTTAGCCTAAACACCCAAAAGAAATTATCATGCATAAACACCCAAAGGAAAATTGTATCACTTACTTTTATAGGTTATTGCAACCTAATGGTTTGTTACCCTATATATATTTCAAACATAACTATGGATATCATACATAGTTACCGTTCAGTGGGTTATAACTTTTACTTCATACTGTTCAATACTAACATTATTTTGTAGGTGTGCCCATAAAAGTTCAAAAACTTTTCTACCCTCAAATGTAAGCGTGGGATATAATATGTAGCTTATAAAACAATAATTTGCTTAAAAAACAGGTAGATGGTTACCTAATATATCACTTTCATATTTTTAACAAATCGTGTCCTACTCAGGGCGGTCCCGAACGCATACGAAACCCCCCAATGGGAGACCTCTTCGAGACGGCCCTGGTCTTATGTATTAATAAACAACAAATTAAGGTTGTTGTTTTTTTTTGTATATGTATGTATGTACGCTTAAGTATTGTTCATTAACAAAATTTATGGAGAAACATTTACATGACCGGGGCAAAAAAAAAAAACAATAGTGGTCTTTTCACTAAGCCCGTAGTAGTTCTTAATAAAAAAGTAGTAGTTCTTAATAAAAAAGATTTGAATATTCCATAGTTGATAAAGATCACATATTCTCGATATATTTTTTAAAACTGGTTTTCTTTAGAAATATAAAAACCCTTTGTTCTTTATAATTCTATACTCTATGACTGTTCTAGTGAACAAATTAAACTTTTTTTTTTAACCAATTTATAAGATTTTCACAACACGTCACCTCCTGTGTGGTATAATGGTGATGTGTTAAGAAAAACTTATAATTAAGTTATTGCATATGTGCATGCTACATGCATAATTGAGTGCATATTAGAAAGGTGCAAATATATAAGCATATATAAGTATATAAACAAGATCAAACCTTTGTACATGCACATAAAAAAGATTAAGCATATATATAAAATGTTTATTTCACTTTTTCTATATAAAATCTTTATCTCTGAACATTAAATGTTAAAGATACTGTAAATTTTATATAAACATTAAAAAAAAAAAAATTAAAATTAGTTTTTGCATCTAATCTAAAATGTTAATAATGTATATAATGTTGAAACCAACAGAGCGTTCTAATGTTGACACCCGACTCCAGTGCCGTGGCTGGTGGGTAGGAGCCCCCCCCCCCCCCCTCAAAAAAAAGTCTGTTTACATCCAATCCATAAACCTAACTTTAACAACCAACCTAAAATTTACTTTCATTCACAGTACCTTTTTCTTGAGAGTTGTAACAAATGTTGACATACGTTAACTATATAAATATTGACATTGTTTAAATATTAATCTATAATTATTTTGACAGTATTTTTTTTAATGATGTATTTACTATTTTTAGCAGAGAAAAATGAGATCGACAAAATAACAATTTAAGACCAATAAACGTTTTTAGTATTAAATTGTTACATGTTAACATTTGTAGAATGGTAAATGAAGATCATAGCTACTTAAGACGAATTCTATTTGCTAACTTTTTTTTTTTGGCGGTTGAAACTTTACACATTTTTTTGTAGAATAAAAACGTTATTATTCAATACTTTGAATAATAGCTTTTAGGATTTTTTATAACAAAGTAGTAAAAAATAAAACAATTTAAAATAAATAAAATCTTTTAAATAATCAAATACATAAGATATGGGTACAAAATATAAAATCTTACAACACAAAATCCATATAACAAATCTTAATAAAATAAATATAACATAAGAATAATGATCCTATTTAAAAAAAAAAAATGGTCCAATTTCCAAATAATCTACCTTCCAAATTTCTAGTTTCATACTAACAGCATCTATTATTTTGTTTACAGTTCTCATTAGAATAAACTAATAAGTTTATATTTAAAAAATTTAATAAAAAGTCTTGAAAATATTTTTAATTGTTAAAAGTTACTTCCTGATGCATCTTTTATGGCTGGTTTAGATCCGAATGATCCGGAAAGAATTTTGTTCTAGAAAAAACGACCATGGAATGTTTAATATTTTTCTGACATGTTTATACATCAGTAATAATAAATTTAATATTATAAAAACAAAATTAAGGTATATTTTATAAAATGTTATTATAATGTAAAACATGGAACTTAAAGTCAAATAGACTGTCAACAGTTGAAAATTATTTAAAGTTAAGATGAGGGATGCAAATAAAAAAAATTGTCAAGTATGAAATGTAATGCTTTACGTTTAGACATTATTGGTAAATTTGAATATTCTAAAAATTCAGTTCCACAATCATCTATGATAAATACTAAACTGAAAAAAACCAAGAAGTATTATATACATAATCTAAATCCAGTGAATAATCAATAGCCTTGTTAAAAATTTTGAAAATTAGAGCGCTGAATGCAAAAAAGATAATAAAATCTAGGAAAAAGATCCAAAGTATTTAGAATATTAAAAAAAAAAAACAGCTGAATAGTCAAATAAAAAAGTTCTTCTTAAAAAGTTTTTCATTTAGGACAAACATAATTTCCAATTGATTGATCTCTAGTGCCAGATAATGAATACATTAATATGATTGATAATGGTTTTTGAATACATTGAAATAATTGGTTGAAAAACAAAGAAAAAGTTCTAAATATTTGATAGATGTTTGTGCATGATGATTTCTGAACAATAAATTGCATCTATTCCGATTTATAAACAAAGTGAAACAGAATCACAACACATTCTTCTGGTCAGAAATGGCAGGCTTTCATTAGGCCTGAAACTGTGTTTAATTATCTAAATAAACTAAAAATTGACAAGTAGCCAAGAAAAAAAACACACCAGGTGTACCTAACCAAAAACCAAAATTTTTCTAAACATAAATAATTTCCTTGATCTGTAAAAGCTTTTTGTGGAATTTGTTTTTTATGCATAAGAAAGTACAATGAAAATGGGACACTTAATATAAAGAATAACACATTTCAAAAATTTGTTTGGATGAATAAAAAAGCAAAAAAAATTAATGATCTATTTACAAATTTAAAATTGACAATCTATTTACACACATTGGAATCTTTACAATTGCAGAAGTAGTTTTATTAAAATCCAAATTTTTCTGCGATTTGTGTTAAATTTTTTCGTTCAGTGTTTCAGCCAGTCATTATTTTTAAAAGTGCGCAAATAAACTTTAATCACACACTTACTTAAATAAATGTGCGTATGTCTAAGTGTCTTAATAAACATTAGGGTAAAGAAATTTTAAAAAACTTACTAATTAGAGGTTGTCCAATAAATGGGGTTTGTAATAAACAGCAAAGCCTTAACTTAAAAAGTGGAGGGAGTGACTGAGGTAAATGGAGGAAGTTCAATATTATTAAACAGAATTAATTATATTTATATAAAGGTGTTTAACAATATATTTTACACCTAAGAGCACATAGAAACAACACATTGGGTAGTAAAATTAAAAAACTAAAAAGATCTATACTACTACACCTGAAGCTTAAGAAAATCATGGCTTTTAACTATGAAATTTAAAAATATTAAATTTATTGTGGGTTAAGCTTTGCTGACAAATTCTATTTTTGAGCCTGAGGTATTTCATGAGAAAGTGGGACAAATTTTAAAGGTTTGTAACCCACCATCTCAGATTTTCTTCATACTTTGTAAAAATGGTCACCTATATAACATAGAATACCTTGACAAATTTTACCACTGATATCAATTGGGTTATGGAGATATTGTTACTATAAAATCAGCTATTTTTAGCAGGTTTTTTTGTTTGGTGGCCATTTTGATTTTACTAGTTTTATTTTGCAAGTTACTGTTTAACTAAACATGTAATTAAGCTGAAAATTAGTACCAGTATAGTTTTTAAGACAAGGAATCAGAATATGATATTTGTTTTCAATGAAAATCTTTAAATCTATATCAATATGGGGATTGTACTTTACCTATCGCTATTTTTGAAATTTTAACACAAGCGGAAAGGAGATAACCTGGTAACTATGGTAGCATTAATTTTTTGTGAATTTTTTTTATTTTTTATTAAAATAGATATTTTAAAGATTGTTTTGGTGCAAAATTGAGAGGTGGGTTTTTTGAGGATTTTTAAAAATAATCAAACAAATTATAATGAAAAGCTACATTCGGATATTATTTATAAAGAAATTACTTATTTTGAAAACTTTATCAATAGTTAAAATGAAAAAATTCATTATAAATGTAATATATTGAGTTTAAAAAATTAAATGAATACAAGTTTTAAATAAGAAACTAGTCTATAAAAAACCAGAACTTGTATCTGATTAATTCATAAATTGCTTATAAAAGAAAAACTGGTGTAATATGAGTGAGTTAATTTAAAGATTGGATTTTATAATATGAGTGAGTTAATTTAAAGATTGGATTTTAGGCAAATTGTCTGTGTCTATTTGGTATATGCGCCCTGTTCTTGAAGATAATGGGTTTTTTTTATCATAATTAGAATATGGGGCTATTAGGAACCCAACAAGGAATTTTACAAGGATATCTTCATTTTTTTATCAACTTTAAACACCAAACCAACCCAGTAAAGCATATCATATTTGCAGATATAATTTTTTCCAGCAATGATTTCTTGAAGATATTGTATGGAGGCAGTAAGGCTGAATGTTAGATTAAATTCCTCCTGCTCAAAGACTCTTTTGACATTTATGCTTGTTGCATACTGCGGAATAAATTGGTGGAAACCTCTTGTACCAGGTAAAGTATTTGCGGTATTCAATCAAAGAGTAAAAGGTTTATGGACTAAAAAAAATATCTTCGTATTTTAAAAAAAAGAAGTGGATGCCAAATATGTTATTTTTGGAAAAATTTCAATTTTTTTCAAAAAAGTCAATTGAACATTGAAGACTAGCACTTGAAACAAGTTTTATAACTGTTCCACCAATGCCATCACATGGTGACTTTCCATGTGATATTGCAAAGAAATTTCATCCACATTACATCCCAAAATCTTCAGCATGATGGTATAAATTTAAAAAATGTTTGCAATTTTTGTACTGACCAACACAACCATCAGAAAAATAGTGGATTCTTGTGGCATTTGGAAACACTTCTTGTACAAATTGGACAGTTCTTTTTACTATACAATAAATAAATCCAACATCATGTGTTAAGTCATCAGATATAAAACATAAAGACGTTAGTTGACTTTTAGTAGCACCTTGATCATTTTTGTCATGAATAACTACAGGATGTAGTGTGCATTGCTGTTGTTTCTAGTGGTAACCCTGGATTTTGTCTTGTATGACAAACTTAAATCTTTTCTCTTCTGTTAGCCATTTTCAGCTTTCTTGCATCGAAAGTTTCAATTTATCTAGATATTCCACTTTTTTCTGATGTTCAACATTGGGCTTCTCAGTAACATCATTTTTCAGGCCTACTGCACTAACATTGGGGATAACTGATAGCTTTTTCAATATAACATCAGTAGCTTTCATTTTTATTTTCCCTAGAAAAATTTTAGCATGTTGTATGGAACCCAATCAAATTTTACTGGTGATACATCTAATTTATCATAACTTATCATAATTTATCATAAAATGTGTTTATAAGTTCTTTTTCTTGTGCAACTTCTATATCTTTATCAAAAAATGTTTATTCCAGAAAATTATTTTCACCATTGTGGTCCTGTAAAACCAACCATCTTTTTTTTACCACTTCTTTTCAACATAAAGGACACATTTTAAAACCAGGTGTTGTTTCAATACCAATTGAGCACATATCTTTTGCCAGTTGAATGTTGATTTCTTGCAAACCACCTATAAATATATTATAAATAAATAAAACTCATCAAAATTAGAAAATAATAATTTAGATAATTTAATAATTTTAGAAATAAAATAAAAAAATTAAAATTTATTATGCAAACAGATTTTAACATTAACGTTTAATATTGATAGCTCAGATCTCCATAATAATAAATTTCTATCTCTCTCTGAATAGCTTGATGAATCTTACAATCCAGTTGATTTAGTGTACACCATTTTATGACATTGATCATTTGAAAAAATACCAAATGTACACAAAATCTTGTTCATTGTATTTTTTCAATTTTTTATTTAACTATAAATAAATACAAAATATACAAAGATATAAACATTTATTTAAAATGGAATTTTTTTTTTTATCTTTAAATGTTTTTTCATTTAATTTTGATTATAACTTGTTTTTTTATTTTAATGATTAAATACAGAGTAAGAACAACAACTGGCAAAATATCAGACTAATGATAAGTCTAAGCATTTTAATATTGAGTGTTTCTTCTGTTTTAGTAAAAAATAACTTGACATATGTCATTAATTAGAAAGCAAAAATTCATTTAAAAAAGAAATATTTATTTGAATTAAAGCTTCTTTAAATAATTGGTTAAATGAGTTTTCTTTTGTATAATTTTTGAATAATTTTTTTTACATAATACTCCTATAATTTTACAACAAATTTCAAAAAACCCACCTCTCAATTTTGCACTAAAACACTCATTAAAATATCTATTTTAATAAAAACAAAAAAAAAATCACAAAAAATTAATGCTACCATGCTTACCAGGCCTTCTTTCTGCTTTTGTTAGAATTTCAAAATTAGCTATAGGTGAAGTACAATCCCCGTATTGGTATAGGTCTAAATATTTTCATTGAAAACAATCATCATATTCTGATTCCTCGCCTTAAAAACAACACCGGTGCTAATTTTCAGCTTAATCACATGTTTAGTTGAACAGAAACTTGAAAAACAAAAAACTATAGTAAAATCAAAACGGCCGTCAAACAAAAAAACTGCTAAAAATAACTGATTTTTAAGTAACAATATCTCCAAAACCCATTTGATATCGGGGCTAAAATTTGTCAAGGTAGTTTATGTTATATAGGTGACCATTTTACAAAGTATCAAGAAAATCCGAGATAGTGGGTTACATGCCTGTCCCACTTCCTCATAGAATACCTCGCCTGTAATTTCTATTTTGGGACTCTTTATACAATAGAGAAATCTCTAACATACATTTTTATGCAAAAAGAATTTTTAGCAATTCACTGCAAATAAATACTTAATAACTTTACCTTTACAACATTAGTTGTCGTCCAAAATCTTTCTGACACAGAGGCAACTTTAGGTGACTCTCTAAAATAAAGATACAATATAACATATACTTATAAATCTTCATTTATCTTTAATAGGGTGGTTCAAAAAATAACAACTTTTTAAAATGACTTAGCATACTTCCTAATACTTATTGTGTTCTATATAACCAAATAGCACTGTATTTGAACATTTAAAAATTAAAAAATTTTTTTAGGGGTTGCTTATGATCCTTGAACATTTAACAGGTCTCTATAATTATTTTTTTTAAAAAAAGAGTTCATCAAAAATAGGTGAACCTGTGTCACAAATGAAGTGAAATTATATAATAATTTAATTTAATTTAAATAATGATTTTTTCAAAAATGCTTACATTTTACTGCATAAAAAGTGACATTTATGTCTAAAAATCAAAAAAGTGTTTTTCAAAGTTTTTTTGATAAAAAAAATTTTTAATTATTTTTTAGTAAAAGATAACTTTGCTTCATTTTATTTAAACATTGTTTTATTTAAATTTTGTGGTTCGATGTGAAGGAAAAAATATATTTAAACAACATTGTTTTATTTAATTTGCTTTTGTGGTTCGATGTAAATGAAAAAATATATTTAAACAACATTGTTTTATTTAAATAGTTTTTGTGGTTCGATGTGAATGAAAAAATATATAACATGTTTAAAATACTACAGTTAAAACTTTTTCTATTGTGGGTGTAAATGGAGTGCACTAAATTGACCTATTTTTGATAAACTTTCTAAAATAATATTAGGGACCTGTTAAAAGGTTCTTGAGCTAAATCTCTTACTAAATATTTTTTTTTTAAATCTAGTGCTATTTTGTTAAATAGAACACATCTAAGGAGATTTGTAATTTTTAAGGAGATTTGCAATTTTGAAGGAGATTTGCAATTTTTAAGGAGATTTGCAATTTTTAAGGGGATTTGTAATTTTTAAGGAGATTTGTAATTTTTAAGGAGATTTGCAATTTTTAAGGAGATTAGTAATTTTTAAGGGGATTTGTAATTTATAAGGGGATTTATAATTTGTAAGATTTAAGGGGATTGATAATCAACTAATAATGCATTAAAACTAATTTATGTTAAATACACAAATACTAGTTTTATAAGTGAATTTACTTTATTTCAGTCCATTTGTTTACTGTAGCAGTTCCAAGTGTTTTCAAAGCGCTGGAAGTTTTTTGAGTTGCATCAGAGAGTACTTGCTTTGACTTATTAACACTAAAACAAAAAAATTGCTGAAGTATATGATTTAAATATTTAAAATAAATCAATTTATTAAATTATACTTTTTTTACTAGTTTGCTTACTTGATGAATTATATAATTTTCTTACTATTTACTTGTCTAAATCGAACAATAATAAATTTTTAACAATAATAAATTGGTAGGTAATTTTTAATTTGTGTAAAATTAAAAGTTTTGAAATTAAGAGTAAAATTGAAACGATAATTACCTAATGATTTTATGATGCCTAATGATTTTATGATGCTATAAAGAATAGAACTTGTAAATCCTATTTATAATGAGACTTTGCAAAATGTAAAACATAAAATGTATACAACAAATAAAAACATATATATGTCATGCCTTAAATAATGCTTTAACCAGAGGTACGAAGTGCCAAAGGATTTTGGCTTTATACCTCTATTTTTTCCTGTGACTTTCAAATCCAAAGTCCTTTTTGGGACTCTGCATCACTGGCTTTAACATCTTTCCTTGTGTTTATATTCTAGTATTACACACCATGTTTGACTTATAACTTAAACATGAAACTTTTGCTTTACTTTTTATTGCTTCATGATTTATTCTGTAATTTTAATTAGTTAATATACTTTTTCCAACATAATTTCTATTTTTTTTTTACATTAAAACAAAACCTCAATAAATAAAATAAAGGAAACAGAAGTGAAAATAAGATTACACTGTTGAAAATCAAATAAAGGCCTGTTAGAATGAAATAAAGATCTAATTTTTTTTGGTTATAAAAAAATATGAATCTTTTCTGCATAGTATAAAAAATCTTTCTATTAAATAATATAATAAAAAGCCAAGAAAAAGCTTCAGATTAAGTTCTTTAGCACTTAAAAACTTCAGCACTTAAAATAACAACAAAAAGAATACTTTGATTTTCTAAAATCAAATCTGGTCAATCACACTTGATTGACAATAATTACTAGACTTATTAATTATTAGATTTGGTTTATGAAAATAATAGCTTCTGATTTAAAGGGATGTAAAAATGTAATATTATAAAATATGTAAAAAAGAATATTGTATAATTTTTATTTGAAACTAATTATTTAGAAATGATTTTTAAAATATATCTTTAATGTGCGACATTTGGCTTTTTAATAATATAAGTCACATAATATATTAGACAAACACAAAAAGTGTAAAAAATCCATATAAAAACTAGATGAAAATTTGATTGTGCAAAAAACAACTTTTTATTTTTTTCATTTCATCAATGTTGATCAGCAACCTTTAAATAACTGATTCAAGGTTTATGAGCACATATTAATGCACACTAAATGTTTATGGTATGACATTGCATCAAAAGATCTTGCTAACTGCGGATATCTAAGAACTTCAAAATTATGTGTATTCATATACTATTTAAATAAGCTAAAAGCTTTTTTGTATTGTAATATTGAAGTTGAAGATTCTTAAATATAATTTTTCAGCAACAGGAGAAAAATTTGTTGATTGCTTTAATACAAAGTAAATGAAATAAAGTTATTATAAAAAGAAAAATTTTATTTTCATTTACCATATTGCAAGCACATGAGCATTTATTTAGACTTTGTTAGTGTCAGACTAACTAGTCACTACAAGTTTACTTAATGGAAGCAGTCCAATAAAATTTTCTTTAAATAAACTTTCAAAAGTCTTATCAGCATAAAATTAATATTTTTTTCTTAAAGTGACTCGAGTAGAGGAAACTTGATGAAGATATATGTGTTTAGATAAATTCTATATATATAAGACTTTTTTTTTTTTTACAAATGTTTATGTTTGTCTCAATAATTACTATTAAACATCTTATTCAAAAAAAAAAAAAAAATACATTCATTAGAAAAAATAATAATGGGCTGTTTACATTGAAATGTCACATAAAGCAAATATATTTAAATACAAGCTTGGAATATAATCCAAAAGCATGGTAGTACCATACTCAACTTGTTTTTCTGCGTAGACATATTGTTCATTAAAGTTTGTATTTATAAACTAAAATAAAAAAAATTTAAAAAATATTTAGAAAAGTTGGGTATAAAGTGGTTTTTGAATCCAATAAAAATTTAAGAACATTGCTAACATCAAAAAACAAAACTAAATTGTCACATAATAGTCATGCAACTTATTTAATTGAATGCAAATGCTCAAAAAGAAATGTAGACAAAACAAAACTTCAAATTAGAACTTGAACTCAACATCTAAAAAGTTTAAACAAGGGGAAAAATTATCAGTCAGCAACAGCCATCCATAATAAGTTTTGCTTGGAAGCAATAAAGTGGGAGAATATTAAGACTCTTAAAATAGAAGTAAAAAAATTTGATTAAAAAGTTAGTGAAGCTCTTGAAACACAGAGGTACCCTTTAAACCTACTATAAAAAATATTTTCAGGGGTCACTCAAGACTTAACTTTAGACAAGTAACTAATATTATCAACAACAAAAATTTGGGTCTCCAAAGAAGCAAAATTGTATAAAATTTTTACAAACAATTTTTATTTTATAAAAAAAATTAATATTTTAGACTTATTTTCTGGAAAATGACATTTTTTAACTGAAAATGAAAAATATGCATTTTTTATAAAAAATTTTTATTACAATTTTTTTGTCAATATTTTTTATAAAATTTTTATAAAATTTTCGAAATTTTTAAATTATTCTTTTAATACTCACACTAAAATACTTTTGAAGAAAATTTTTTTTGTTGTTGATAATATTAGGGACCTGCTAGATGTTTAAGGGTCTCAAGCAATCCCTTAAAATATTTATTATATTTAAAAATAAAAAAATGCTGTCATGGTGATTATTTAATACACAATTAAATGCGGTAGTGGTGTAGTGGGAGAGCGCTTGCCTCATAAGCAAGAAGTTCCGAGTTCAATTCCCACCACATGATAGAAATTATAATATTCAATAAAATAATTAGTAATTATAATAAATAATTAATGTTGACAACAAATAATCTGACTAATAACAAAAAATTTTCTGCCAAAAATAAAAATGAAACTAAGCAGAATATCATAAAATTTTAAGAATGATCAGCAGATGTGAAGCAGTTTAGCAAAAAGAAAAAAAATAGAGAGTGTAAACAAATAATTTGATGTAATAAGAAAGTTTTTACAATAAAAAAAATTGCATTTATAATGTAAAAAAGTGTTTCAAATACATACGCTTGAGAATTTTGAATTCTGGCCCAGCGAGTATCACCAATTTCATTCCGTAACTCATTTAGTTTCTTTTCTTTGCGTTGGATAGAATTTTTTAACATAACAATATCATCTTCAATCTAAATGAAAAAAATTTATAAACTAATAGATTCACACACACACAAAAGTAATTTTGTATACTTTTAAAATATTGCAGTTTTGAATCAATTTGAAAACAAAAATAACAAACCTATTTAAACAATGTATTTGAACAACAAATGTTCTTGAACAAAAACAAATGATTTCAAAAGATTATTTTGCAGATATATTTTTGAAATAGAATAATTTACATATTTATTCAAAATCTAACAATCAGGATAAAAAAAAAATTCTATGTAATTTAAAGTAAAATTATTTTTTACATTCTTCATCAGACCTCATCTTAAGTATACATAGAGCAACTTGAAAGCAGATTAAGTTGCATTTACGACTGCATAAGCTTGTCAATAAATTAAACATAACTAATTTGTAAATCCAGAAAATTCTTTACAACCATTATGATAATTGTAGGAAAATTTTAACAATTTGTCTGAGTTTGACATCTACTGTTGCACACTTTTTCAGTTTTTTTACCCCTGTGATTATATGGCAGATTATGATAGAAAATTTTATGCTAATTAAGAATCATATATAAATATTTAAAGCATTCTAATTTGGTGGTAAAGTTTAAAAAATTACAGTAAAAACACTTTAATAATAACTACATTTTAAAAAACGCACTTTAATGATGTTTTTACTCATTTAAAAAATCTTTTTTTATATAACTCTAAAAATCAGTTTGGTGGTAAAGTGTTTGTTAATTTGCAAAAAGCACTGATACACAGTAATGATACTGTCAACCACAAAGTTCTAATGTCAAAATTATATCATTATGGTGTAAGAGGAATTGCTCTGAATTGGTTTAAATTGGTCATTGTTGTTGTGCTCTGTCACAAAATATGTTGGTAATGATGTTTTACCGATGTTTTTTTAAAATAAATACGTTGTTGACTTGAAAGCAACAACACTTTGTCACTTTTTTTTCTCACTAAATTCTTTTTTTTATTTTTTTTTTACACATGTTCTTATTTTTTAGGTTGAATTTCTGAAAAAGTGGGAGACTCGAAAATTGAGATAGACCTATGGTTCCTTCACCAAAATTGCTTAGAATTGTCCATAGAATCATCCTAGGGGGTGGCTCTAATCGATAAAAAATTTGGCCTGCCCTAATATATATATATATATATATATATATATATATATATATATATATATATATAGATATATATATATATATATATATATATATATATATACATATATATATACATATATATATACCTATATATACATATATATATACATATATATATACATATAAATACATATATATACAAATATATATATACATATATATACATATATATATACATATACATATATATACATATATATACATATATATACATACATATATATACATATATATATACATATATATATATACATATAAATATATACATATATATATATATATATATATATATATATATATATATATATATATATATATATATATATATCTATATATATATATATATATATATATATATATATATATATATGTAAAAAGAATAAAAATGTTTTTTCATTGGCAAAAACTAAACTTCCAATTTTGTGCTCTTTGTCTGTAACAAACTTTGCATACTCATCATCTATTTTTAAAACCTAGATTTAAAATTAATAGTGCAAATTCTTTCAATTTTTTTAATTATAGAAATTATGTACCCTACAATATTAAACAAACAATTTTTCAAAACACTTCCATTAACAGAACTTCTGGTATATTAATATGCTACAATTTGTTTCCATTACAAAGAAGTTCCTCTAAGTATAAAAAAAATAAAACATGGTTAGCTTGGCAACAATGTTCAGGTAATGCAACAACTTAGTAGATAGAACATAGTATAAGCTTGTAGACGTATATATACACTTTCAGTTATTGAGATTTCATTAAGTATCAAAGCACATAGCTTACTATTTTTGATTTCTTGGAAAGCATTTTATATGTTTTATAACCAAACATACTTTACAAATATTTAACTAAAATTTAGTAGTAGTCTTCACTCGCAATTAGTTTTTTTTTTTGCGTCTACATGACATCTAAAACTTGAACTAAAAAATCAAACATCTAATCAAAAATAATCAGGTATGTTCGCTCTCTGAGTATATAGGCTCTCTAAATCAATCAAGTATCAGTCAATTCAGAATTTTTTTTCTATTGAAACTAAAAAAATATACTCATAAATGACAAAAATGAAATGCATTTATAACTTGTAAAACCATGTGAAATGTTTATTCTTAATAAAAATCAATTGTTTTCTTTTAGTTATTATTTTTAGTGAAGTTTTTTTATAGATTCATCTATTTCTCTATTTCTTCTTAAATATTTATGATAGATTGAAAGATTCAAGACCTCAATTTTAAAAAAACTGTTCTACTGAAGTCTTTTATTCAAATTATGATTACACTTTCTTCTGTTTTTTTTTCTCTTTCTTTTCTTTAACATTTTATTAACATTTTTACTATTATCTTTTTTTAAATTATTATTTCTATTAATGGTACCACTTTTTCCTAAAAATAACGTTTTTATTTTATTACTACTTAAAAAAAGTAGATATAAAAAGTAATTTTATCATTAAACTAGAGTATTTTCGTTAAATTTTCAGATCTATATATCTTTTTAAACAGTCCATATTGTTGCTAGACATATATATTACAGCTCTTATTACTACTATTGTTAAAAAAAGCATAAGTTAACGGCGTAATTATTCTTTTATTTTTTATTAACATAAAATAAAGAAAAACAAGTTTCACTTAAAGCAGAACACGTGTATTTGCAATTAACTACTGACTTTACCCTAACTTAACGCATGCAACTTTAATATTAATAATTAATGTATGACTTTATTTTATGACGTTATAGAACCTTTTTAATCTCTTGAATAACTTCTTCTCTCCTCTCGTCTGATACTTCTGGCATCACAGTTTTCCCATCGTTATTTTCGTTTATATTTTCAGCTAAGTCAACGCTTGAAACTTTCGGGCCAGTTGCCATTTTTGTTTGTAATTAAAACGTCACTTAAGGTTGAATATAAAAAAAAATCTGAAGCAATATTTGTAAACAAATATCTCTCCCCCGTATTATATAGAATTAGCAATTTCGACAAAAACTGGTTGACAATAGAAGTGCGGTTTATTTAAAATCAATGATCTTAAAAAAATGGAAATTTTTTAGAAAATAAATTTTTAAACTCTAATATTTAAAAAATCACAAAAAAAAACAATCGACATCAAAATTTTAGTATCGAGTATAAAAAAGAAAATATAAGAAACAATAATAATGTTTTTTTATTATATCTTTTCATAAATCTATATTTCTTTAAGGTGTATTTTTTGGTATTTGACTTTGTTTAAAAGTCATTACAACTCTTAATTCAAGAAGATCGGAAACTGTACATGGTCATGGCTTTACAACGCTGAGAGATTATTAAACAAAATTAAAACCCTATTGGCGAATAATTTAATATAGGTTAGAAAAAAAAAGTTATTTAATCATACCTAAAAAGCTTCGTATATCAACAAAAATATTTTAAAGAGAAAAGCTTTTCATTCACGTAACTAAATTTTATTTAGCACATCTGCCACTATGCAAGGTACCTTATTGCTTTTAAACATAACAAAAGGTTAGTTCTATGCTTGATATCTTGTTGCTTTTAAACATAACAAAAGCCTATTTCTATCTATGACGATATCCAGCTTTTTTTGTTTCTATACTTAATAAAAGATACCAAACCTTTTTTTGCAAGCGGATTCTTGGTTCTTTCGCGATTACGCAGTGGCTAGCGCGTGGTTCGACGCCTCCTCTAGGCAAGTTTATAACGTTGGTAAGGAAGAAGGCGCGAACTTCCTTTCAAATGCTCTTCCGCAGTGCTCTGTGATTAGAACGTAAGGACTTTTTGGGGCACCTAAAAGTTGTTTTGTCTTAAATTGTGACGAACTGACGCGATGGTTAACTTCTATAACTACTCATTATATATGAATGGAGTCCAAAACCAATGTCTTCATCTATCATTATATCACTTGGTAAATCATGCAAAAAGTTTTCAGTTAACCTAAGCAACTATTAGGGTATTAGTTTCTTACCTACTTTTACAAAAGTTTTAGAATAATTTATTTTAATTGTATCACTTGTTAAATCATGTAAAAAGTTTTCAGTTAACCTAAGCAACTATTAGGGATTAGTTTCTTACCTATTTTTACAAAAGTTTATCTATATTTTTACAATAAGTTATTCTAACTTATTTTAATTATATATTCGGAGATAAATTACACTCGTCTTAATTAATTTGGGTTCAACTTGAACAGTTGAACTTTGATTGCAGAATTTTTTAATTAATGAAACTATGATATATTTTTAAAAAGATGGGGGTTTTAATTAGAGTTTAAAATTTTTTGGTCTGAAATAAAATAGGATTTGAGACTAAAAATTTTATTGGTATTTTTATCAGTGTTAATAGAATTTTTTTTTGTACTTACCTTGTAAAACTATTTCCCGGACGATTTTTCCATTCCCGGGATAGCGGGAATTATTTACATTGTTCCCGGGATCCTGGGAAAATCTTCATCAGGGAAAATATAAATAACTAAGTAAACTTTTCTATTTTTCTATTTATTTTTTTTAACTGTTTACGATTTTAAAGTGACTTCTGAGAAAAACTAGTGCACCCTGAAATGGCTGTCTATCAATCTAGTTCTATAGTTGGTAAAAAAAAATCCAGTCGAACTAAACACCCTTTCAGCCTCTACACTGGAAGGACGAATAGTTAAAAGCGCATTATAAAGCATATTTAAGTTATGCAATCTTTTATTAGTAGCTTCAAACAGATTGAATTCTTGACGCATAGTTGATTTATTGCACTTGACTTCAAAAACATCTTCTTTTTTTTTTACAAATCTGGCAGCCATAGATTCAAATAACTGGTTTATACTAATAGTACTATTGTTAAGCTTTCTATCGCTATCTTCTTCTTTTGCTATATTTTCAATTATGGGAAAAAGTTGACCAGCTATTTCGATCGCTAAATTTATCATAACTGACATACAACATAAAGTGGCATCTGATATCCCTAACTTAAAAAATTCTGGAGAGCAATCTGATTCGTCTAACTACCGTCCCATTAGTCTTCTTCCTATCATAAGAAAGACTTTTGAATCTTTAATTAACAAACACTTAATTTTTCATCTTGAATCTAATAACTTACTTTCTGACCATCAATATGGATTTTGATCTTCTCGTTCTACAGCTGATTTGCTAACAGTAATAACTGATAGGTTTTATCATTATTATATAAAGATAAATAATTATCATTAGATAAAGGTGAAGAGGTTAAGGCCATCGCTCTTGACATTTCAAAAGCTTTTGATAAAGTTTGGCATATCGGTCTTCTACATAAACTTTCTTGCTATGGTGTATCTGGCAACATCTTTAAGATTATTGAATCCTTTCTTTCCAATCGTAGTATAAAAGCTGTCCTCGATGGACAGCACTCTTTTTCTTATTCTGTAACTTCAGGGGTTCCTCAAGGTTCAATCCTTGGTCCAATCCAATCTATACTCTTTTTAATTTACATTAATGATCTTCCAGATATTCTCACATCTAAGGTGGCATTGTTTGCTGATGATACTACCATTTATTCTTGTCGTGATAAGAAACCAACACCCTCTGATTGCTTGGAGGGGGCATTTGAGCATGAAAAGGATCTCTCTTCTGCTACATCATGGGACACACAGTGGCTGGTTAACTTCAATACAGATAAAACTCAACTTTTTTCAGCAATCGTTGTTGCAATAAGTTAGATCTTCCTATATTAATGAACTGTGATGTACTCGATGAGTCAACTACTCTTTATCTTCTAGGATTAGCTCTTACTTCCAATCTTTCTTGGAAACCATATATCAAATCCGTTGCAAAATTAGCATCTGCTAAGGTTGCATCTGTTTATCGAGCTCGACACTTTCTTACTTCGGATTCTATTCTCTATCTCTATAAATCTCAAATCCGGCCATGTATGGAATACTGTTGCTATATCTGGGGCGGATCTTTTAATGATGCCCTTTCTTTTTTAGACAAGGTGCAAAAACGCATTGTAAACTTAGTTGGACCTGCTCTTGCAGCCAACCTCCAACCATTATCACATCGTCGTAATGTTGCTTCTCTTTCACTTTTCTACAAATACTATAATGGGCATTGCTCTAAAGAGCTAACGTCTCTTGTGTCATCTACTACAATTCATTTTCGTGTTACTCATCATTCAATTAAGTCTCATCCTTTTTCTGTGACTGTTCCTAAGTGCTCCAAAAATGCTTATTTGTCTAGTTTTTTTCCTCGAACACCAGTTCTTTGGAATTCGTTTCCTTCATCTTGCTTTCCTGATTAAAATAATTTGCAATTCTTTAAGTTGTCCATCAATCGTTATCTTGTTCTACAATCTTCATCTTTTCTCTTCCAGTAACTTCCAACTTTAATTAGTGGTTGCTTGCAGCCTCGTTGGAACCGAAGATGTTTAAAAAAACAAACAAAAGACAACTTCTTTAGATGGTATGCTAAATAAGTCATCATCCATATCACTTTTTAAAGATTTGTGGATTATCTAAAAATCTTAGTAAACCAACAAGATCTTTTTTTCTTCTTTGACATATTCAATTAAAGCATTAAGATCTTTTACTAGGCAATCTTGAACATCAAGTTCTTTAACCATAAATTTAATGTGTCGTCAGCTGTTAATAAAGTTGCTTCCTTTCTGCAAATCATTTCAGAACCTAAGATAATAGGTTCCAGACTTTTTGCTAAACTTTCAATTACTGTAAGTTCATCATCAGACAACATTAGATTTTCTAAACTGAAATCCACCAGAGATTTAAAAACTGCTTTTTTAACTTTAAT
Source organism: Hydra vulgaris (assembly GCF_038396675.1). NCBI lineage: Eukaryota > Metazoa > Cnidaria > Hydrozoa > Anthoathecata > Hydridae > Hydra > Hydra vulgaris. Next base: position 43,048,732 of record NC_088923.1, read on the forward strand.
AAATCTTTGTATCATGGTCAACATTGAATTCCAACAAGTTTTTGAATCCAAAATTATCACTAGCTCTTGTCCAAATTCATTTTTAGAATAACGCTTTAAAGAATCCATTTTTAAAGGAGATCTTTTAAAAGTAACAACTATTTTTCAAACTTTAACCAGAACTTTATGAAGCTCAGGAACAAGAAATTGGTCACTAATTTCATTTTGTTGATCCTCATCATCATAATCATCATCATCATCATCATCATCATCATCATCATCATCATCATCATCATCATCATCGTCATCATCAAAAACATCATCCTTAATATCTTTGTCATTAGTACTTTGATTATTATTTTTAATTTTTTTTTTTATAAATTATATTAGTTACAGCTAAATGTATTGCATGTGCAAAACAAAGTTGATATTCAGAAAGCAAAGTATTTCCTAATTTTTTTCTATAACAGAAGCACCATCAGTTGTTATGCAAACTATATCATTTGTAAGACTTACATTAAACATGTTTAATTTTTTGATGAGTAGTTCTAGGCAATCATTTGAATTGTGCGATCCTAATATTCGCTCTAATCCATTAATAAAGCCTTTATTAAAGTGAAGATTTATATTCATAAATCTTCTTCCATGTTTTGAACATTCATCCAAATCTATACTAAACTTGCATTTTCTTTTATTTCGAGTATCTTTCTTTTATTTTCTTCGACTATTTCCATATAATATTTATATATAAAATTCATGACATCTGTTTTCGATTTAGGTAGAGTGAAGCCTTTATCACGAAGCAACTCACGAATTTGATCCGATTCAGTTATTGCATTTATAGAAAACCCATCAATAGCAGCAAAACGAGCCAATCGTTCTCTCAATGAAACTTTTTTTGTCACGGAATCGATTGTTAATTGAACACAACGTTTTTTATTCGATGGTTCTTTTTCTTTATTTAAAACAATATTATAGATTTTTTCTAAATGCCTTTTCAATCCAACAGTGGAACCATCTTTGCATAGTAATATTTTTGGACAATGTTTGCAGTGTGCCTCGTCTGCTTTTTGAGGATCAAAATAACTCCAAATCTTCGAAGTTTTAAGATTAAAGGACATTTTTTAAAAATTCCTAATGCACTGCGATAAATTTCAATATGTAAATAATGTAAAGCAATATTTCTTATGGTCCGGAAAACAAAAAATTCTGACAGGCGGGAAAGTTAAAAATATGTGTACAAAAATCCCGGGATGCCTGAAAATTTTTTATTCGTAACAATATTTAATATGACGATCGTTATTAATGAATGAAAGAGCGCGGGGACTCGTAGAAGACCATACGTCTTCTAGTCGTCGTAGTACCGCTAGGAAATGTCCGTATTAAAATTTATAAGATATTAAATACTAGTTAAAGAATAAGTTAACAAAGAGGGATTTTTTCTATGAGACTATATATACTTGAAGACAAACGAAAAAATGAAAACAAAAAATAAAAAAATAAGTTAAATTAAAGTATTCCGTTATAAATACAAGATTCGCTATATCTATTATATATGCAGATTACTGTTGTTAATGATAAATATATAATTTTTATAAACTCGTGTTTAAATAGAGGATAAAAAGGATGTTCACAAAATAATATCAGAAGTATATTGTTAAAATAATAGAAGTATATTGTTAAATCTTCGATTGTAAAAAAGAGTTTTTTAAGTTTTCATTTAAAAGAAAAGTAGCTACTTTGATGAATAAAATCCTTAGTAAAATTTTTTAAAAACTATTTCTATAAGAATGGTCCGCGATAATCAATACAAAGTTTATAAAGATTTGTTTGAAAAATGGGCTTCCTAACAAAGCAATCATTACGTAAAATGTATTCTTATCTTTTGATGAATACAAGTGGTGGAAAGAAATTGGGGATGAATTGGTTTTTCATTTAAACATAAAACAAAGAATATTAAAAATATAATGAGCTTATATATATTAAAAATTTTCATTTCAAATAATAGAGACTAGACATGTGTATAATGGTCTTTAAAATTGAGGTTTAAGTTTATTTTTAATTTTTTTATATTGACAGTAGGGGATTGTAAAAATAGTAAAACAAGTTTTGCAAAATCCATTAAACAATGCTGCAGGCAGTTTTTATTTCTCACCACCACATAATAATTATAATAAGAAAGTTAAACTACTTTATTTTTATTGGTGTTTATAGGATTTTAGATAACAAGATTTTAAGCCCTGATTAAAAGTTCTTTTGATTCGTAAAGACTCCAATAGTTACATGCTTGGCCTGGGCATTTACCTTCGTAAGAATTTACCCATTTGTTGGGAAACTAGGTCTGAATCCACAGACATTCTTTTATGACTATTCTGTTAAATTTAAAATATTTACAACAATCCGTACTAAATTTATAGATTTTTGAAAAATCATAAATGTTCACTATGTATAAGTTATCAAAGAAGATGCGCTGCCTCAGGCACCTCTATACTAACAAGATTTCTCAAAATATTCATGCATATCTGCGACTCAAGGTATTATACTTTAAGAACATAATAGAGTACTAGAATCATATATGAAAAGAGTTCATTTCCAGCTATCGTTTTAAAGTTCTCTTTTAACTGATTTAAATGTCAATTACTATTTGCGGCAGGGTATTCCACTGCAACACGATATGGTTCGTGAATAATTTCTTTTTTGGTATGCAATTGATTACTCTTTGCTGTGCAAGTCGTTGATTACAATAATGTGATTCAATGGCTTTGTCTAAGTCTGCTTGCAGACTTTCCGCGTCCCGGTCGGATTTTATAACGCTAATAATTTTGCTATCATCAGCGTAGAGCTTGATTTGATGTTCCAATATTTATGGAAGATCATTATTGTACAGAACAAAAACGTACAAAAAATGTACGCTCTCCGACTACGACTCTCTGCTTCCTTCCTGAGAGCCATGCTTTAATCCATGCGTGAAGCTCTTCTTTGATTCCGTAGTTTTGAATTTTTGTAAAGAAGTCTATTGTGTGGAACTCTGTCAAAGGCTTTTGCCAGATTCGTGAAGATGAGGTCTAAAGCGTATCCCTGGTACATAGATTCTGTTTAAAGATCAAATGTTTCCAGAAAGTTTGTCAAGCACAACTTTTTGAAAAAGAGCCATGTTGGTTTTTTTTGAGACCGTTTTATAATACAATGATTTAAAATCTGGTCTCGAAAAAAACGCTTCATAACTTTACAAGGGGTTTTAGTGAGTGATACTGGTCTGTAGTTAGATACTTTTAGTTTGGACCGCTCTTGAATATAGATGTAATACTTGAGTGCTTCCAGTTGTCTGGCACTTCACCTTTTAAAAGTGAAGTCTGAAAAATACGGGTAAACGGAACGGAAAACGCTTCTGCACACGTTTTAAGTAGCTATGGATGGACGTCGTTGATGCCCATAGTCTTGTTCCCGTCAAGGTTTTCAAGTCTTTTCTGTGCGATAAACTGCGCACTTCATCACGTGCATTAAACTGCGTCTTACTTGTCATTTCCGTTCTTTGATTTGAAATCTGGCATCGGACCTTATCGCTTGATTACAAAAACTTATTGAAAGTAGTCATTTAAAATTCAACATATTTCCTCCTCATCAACTGTGCTTTCATCTGTGTTGTCCTCTAAAACTCGTATTTGGAGTTTAACTTTTTGCATTTTAATAATAATATATATGTGAATCAATTTTCGGTTATTCTTTGAAGTTGAAATATTGTTGATTCGTACTCTAGCACTACTTTTTTAACTTCTTTTGCAACCTGTTTGCATAATTCGTTATATTTTTTACGAAAGAATTTGTGCGTAATGCGCCTAGCAGCTCGGTACTTTGCCCACAGAGTTCTTTTTTTATTTATTACATCTTTAACTGTCAGAGTTCTTTTTTTATTTATTACATCTTTAACTTCGGAGTTGCCAACCCATGGGTTTGCAACTCCGACAAAAGGAATGTTCGTAATTGGTATATAAAGCTTGCAAGCGTATTCTCTCTTTTAACAAAAAAATATGGTAACATTTTTTTGTTGAGAGGCCATTAAATAAAGTTTTTCAGTTGAATGAACCTATGTATTTTGATATTTCCTTGTACTCTGCTTTTTTCCATAAATAGCGTGTTCGCGTACTAAACTGATGCCCCTTTTCAACGTTCGTGATCTTAAAAATACCCGAGATTAGGCTTGTGCTTGTCCTTGTATTGCAGGCCCCAATGGCGTTTCCTATTTGATGTCAACGATATGATCCGGCTTGTCACGAATGATTCGTTCTAGAGTATTTTTAGGTGCATTTAGCAGGGAGTGTCTATATGTCGGAAAAGTTATTACTTGTGGTTAGTGATTATCTGCAAAACATACCTGAAATATCGTATCGCTAGGCCAGTTTTTGGAAACATGACCTACTATGGCTGCTATACCACCAGCGTCTATTTGTTCATAATTTATGGGTGAAAAATTAAAATCACCGTAAATCAGCTTTGTTGCGCATCTAACATTGTTCAGTACCGCCTTCGATTTAGCTAGTGTTGCATTGTCTCAAAGAGCACAGTGTCGTTTAGATCATGAGGTCGTTACATTAATCCAAGAAAAATATTCTCATTGCCAAAAGCAATAGATCGCCAAACTTGTTCAGTTTTATTGGGGTTTAGTTAACTAATTTTGAGTTCACGAGCACTGATACTTTTCTTGATCTATGAAGCCACACCATCTCCAATCTTTTCAATGCAGGTTATAACCTGCCAGTTCTGCTTGTCAAAACTCATTAAACCAAGTCTCTGCGACAAAGATTATATCCGGGATTGCGTTTTTGATGTTGTTTTTAATCTGGCAGCTAATTCATCAGGTTTTTGTCTGTTGAGCAAGCATGGATTCTGAGCTAAAAAACGTAGATATCTGTCTTGAGGAGCTGTTTAGGTAGTTAAAATTCGTCAAAACAAAAAACTAAAACTCTGATTAAAATATCTTAAAATAGAAGCGACGATAATTTTTCTAAGTATAAACAATATAAAAATTTATTTAAAAAAGTAAAATAAAAATCCAAAAAACTATATTATTCAAAGCAAATCCAAAATTTAAAGGAGATAATAAAAAACCCTAGGATAATATGAAAGAAATAATTGGTAAAAACAAAATAAATCCGAGCCAACTATCTCCAAAAATTCTCATAAATAAAAAAAAGTTTAATGATAAAAAAGTTATCTCTGGAAAATTTAATAAATACTTTGCAAGTATATGTTCTAAACTTGCTTCTAAAATTTAACCTACAAACTATTCATTTGAAAGTTACATCGAGGACTCTGTCTATTGCTCTCTCGTTTTTAAAGAACTAGAATGCAAAGAATTTGAATCTGCAATTAAAACATTAAAAATTAACAAAGGTCCAGGTATCGATAATATCTCAGCCAATATAATTTCGAATGTTTTCTCAGAAATAAGTAAACCTATTTTCCAAATATTCAACTCTTCAATAATTACAGGAATTGTACCCGACCATTTAAAATTAGCCAAAATTATTCCTATCCATAAATCTGGAGAAACTTCCTCCTTAAATAACTACAGACCAATATTAATTCTTCCCGTATTTTCAAAACTCCTTGAACGAATAATCTACAATTGTTTATATAAATACTTAACCACAAACAAAATCCTGAATGAAAAACAATATGGTTTTCAAACTCAGCACTCAACATAGCATGCTATTGTAGACCTCACCAACAGAATTGGTGAATCAATCTGTGTAAAAAAATTCGAGTTAGGAGTATTTGTAGACTTATCAAAAGCGTTCGACTCAATAGATGGAAAAATATGAACTAAAAAACCAAACACTGCAGTGGTTCAAAAGTTACCTGTATTATAGACTACAATGTGTTATTACAGATGATAACTACCACACTAAATTATTAACTTGCAATGTCCCCAAAGGTTCAATTTTTACTCCTCTTTTATTCCTAATCTATGTAAATGACCTTCCAAAAGTTTCTCGCAAACTTAAATTTATAATGTTTGCAGATTTTTTTTACTCTTCGACAAACATCAAGAATCTGTATGATAATTTAAACATAGAACTCCAAAAATTAAATATATAGTTTAAAACAAATAAGTTATCCCTAAACATAGAAAAAACAAAATACACTTTATTTTATTCAAACCAGCAAAGAAACATACAACCAAATATTCTACCTTCTCTAAAAATAGAAAATATAATCCCTGAGAAAACTCATGAAGGTAGGAGTTATATTTAATGAAAATTTATCTTGGAAAACTCACATAAATCCTTTAAACACTAAAATATTAAAAAACATAGATCTACTTTATAAGGCCAGACCTGTATTGTCGCAAAGTAACTTGAAACTTATTTTTTTTTTTTTTTACCTATGGCTATCTCATATATGCGAATATAGCTTATATACTGCTAAGTACACTTGAACACTATGGCAAATTTACTTTGTTTTAGAGACTATTTAACAAACAGAAAACGATTCATATGCTACGATTCAAAAGAAACAGCTAAACACTCAATAACTTGTGAGGTTCCACAGGGCTCCATTCTAGAGCCATTGTTGTTTCCACTGTACATAAAAAATCTTTATTTAACATCAAATCTTATAAATTTTATTCTATTTGCAGATGACTCTAATCTCTTTTATTTACACAAAGATATTAAAATACTTTTTAAACATGTTAATGAACAATTAGATAAAGTTAATGAGTGGTTTGTAAGTAATAAACTTTCTCTGAATGCTAATAAAACTAAATTCATTTTGTTCCAAAAATTGAATAAAACTGATAACGTCCCATTAAAATTACCAAAACTTATTATAAATAAAGCTATAATTAAAAGAGAATCGTCGGTAAACTTTTTAGACGTTGTAATCGACGAAAATGTAAACAGTCTTAAAAAAATTTCTAGAAATACAGGAATGATTTATAGAGCTAAACCATTTCTTAATTTTAAATCACTACAAGGTTTATATTTTGCTGTTATCCAAAGTTACCTAACATACTGTAATATCGCTTGGGTAAGTACTAATCAAAAAATTAAAAAAGCTTTATAGTAAACAAAAACATGCATGTCGAATTATATTTGGAGCAAATAGAGCACAAAAAGAGAACATAAAACTAGAAACACAAAATAGAGCAAAACCCTGTGAGCTTTTATTGTGTTTACTTGGAGCTTTAAATATTTATAAAATAAATTTACATGAAATTTTAGTTTTTATGTATAGAACTAAGCTAGGAATGTCGCCAAAAATATTTGAATTCTATTTTAATGAAATCTGCCATAAATATGGCTCAAGATTCTCAATCAACAACTTTGCTGTCCCAATATATAGTTTAAAATTGAGTTCATACTCAGTTAAGTATCGTAATTATTTTTATTTAGGGCCATATTTACGGAATTTATTTTCAGATATTACAAATAAAAAGAAAACCACTCTTGATCGATTTAAAAAAGAATTTAAACGGTTGTTCTTATTTATGGATCTCACTATGCTAGATTTTAAATGTTTCTTTTAAATAAAGTAAAGCTCTAATAAAAAACCAAGATGACTTAAAAAAAAAAAGTTCTTTTAAAAGAATGTTATTTTCACAATCCACCATAACAAAGTTTATTAATATTACTCTCTCAATATAAATATATGTATATATATATAATGTATAAATATATCTCTTTTTTTTCCACCTTTTTTTACTTTATTTTATTACAAATATATAATCGTTTTTTTGCAACTGCAGCCTTCTTTTTCTTTTTGGAGCTGCAGATGGTGTACGCATTTTAGCAATTACTAATTACTACTTTGTATATTTTATAAAAATGGGGCTCGGTGATAAGACAGAATTATGTCTTCTTCTTGCTCCAGCCATTACTTATTTTGTTGTATATATATATGAAAATTTATTGTAGAAGGCAAAATAAACACATTAAAAAAAAAAAAAAGCTTGGGCGAGTACGCATATAACCAAATTAATAAATTTATTAATGATAATCAAAATTCTTTGAAAACAAAGTTAAAAAATCTGATACTGAATTTAAATAAATACTCTGAGTTTTTCTAACAGACTATAAATTAAATTAAATATATATAAACTACAAAGTGAATTGACTCGTTTATGTGTATTATCTAAATGATTTTCACCTTTTCAAACAATGCATTAAAAAAGTTATTTTTTCCACAAAAACTTGATTTTTTATATTGACAAATTTAGTTATTATGCTGGATCTAGTTATGCTTAATTTTTATTTTGAACTTATTTTGAGTTTAATTTTTATCTTGAGTTTATTTTAATTTACAGAATATCAAAATTTAGTTGTACTTAATATATAATTATATTTAACATAATCATAGTATATACCAAACACATTGCTAGGGCTTTGTGATAAGATCATTACGATCTTCTTGAAGTCCGGCCCGTACTACTTAACTATAAATCCCATTATATATTTTGACTTACAAACTTGTAAATATTACACCTTTAATTTACAAAATTTGTAAATGTTATATGTACGGCAAAGCATAAGAAGAAGAAAAAAAAATTTATGCTATTGAGCTTAGGTTAATAGGTTTTATGCGACGAGCGTTGTGGTTGCGTTCATTGAGATGGTATTGGTGTAGCTGGTGGCGGTGTTGGTAGCATTGATGGCACTTTTGACGGAAGAAGAAGATGATGTGTTAGTAGCGATGGTACTGGTATTGCTAGTGATAGCATTGGGTTGGATTTTGAGGCGTTGGTATTTGTGGACCGATTGATTTTTCTACAATTTTTTTTCGTTGTTCAAGAGTAGCAAAGATGCTTTTTTGTTGTTCGACCGATTTGATGGCGTCAATACATCGTACTGAACCGGTAGTCAATAGACGATGAAACGAAATGGTTAGTCAAGATTATCTGCCTCTAATTCGTTGTTGTTCTTAGATTAAAATTTTCCTTTAGATTTTTTTTAAACTTGTTGTTAAGGTTTTCTGGTAAGAGTTTGTTGTAATATCTATACATAAAAATTAGATGCTGATAGCTACTTATTTCAAATATATCCACCATTTTTATATCTTTCATAAGTGGTTTTGCATGTTCTTGTTTGTGTTTAGAGTATATGATTCGGCGAGCGTGTTTTTGTACCTTATTTTTGGAGTTTTGTTGGTTGCGTACTTGCCCATGATATGTTTGCATAATTTATGAAACAGTGAATTAATCCAAAATATATTAATTTAAGACTTGACATATTGAAGTATGGGCGAACTCGATACATAACGCCAATCGTTTTGGTAATTTTAGACTGGATATAATTTATTTTCATCGACAATAATTCCTAAGAATTTTATGCTTACTTGTTTTTTAATTAGTTTATCATTTAAGAAGAGTTCGGGTAGCTTAAGTGGAATATTTAGTTCTTGTATTTTTTATAAAACAGAGTATAACTTGTTTTCTCAACATTAAATGAAAGTTTATTTGCCCTAAACCAAATATTTACTTTAGTTAACTCCGTATTCATATCAGTATAAAGTTTCACCAATATCATTATTGGTGAGAAAGAGATTGGTATCGTCTGCAAACATTATTGAGTTCAGCTTTAATGACGCATTACAAAAGTCGTTAATATAAATTAATAGGAGCGGACCAAGAATTGATCCCTGTGGTACTCCGCATAAAACGCTTAGTATTCTGGATTGTACATTATAAACATATTGCTTTCTATCAGTTAGCTTTTAATCCAGGAATAGGCTGAATTATTTATACCATAATGCCTAATTTTTTTTAAGGGAATACAATTTTAGATTATGCACAAATAACTCAAGAAAACAAATTACTTGTGTTATGCTTTTGTTTTAACTCTGTGGCTTTTGCTAGTGATATGATTTAGTGACGGATTTAGCAGAAAGCGTGGGGAGGGACTTGCCGCACCCTCTAACTCGGTGTATCAAAATTACTGTGACTTTACAGTAACGGTTGTTAACATAGCAATAACTTTGCAAATGGTAAAATACTTTTTTTTCAGAGAAGAAAAGCAAAAAATTAAATGGTTTCAACATTGAGATGCAATTTAGATTTGCTTTTGTGTGTTAAAAATGTTTTCGGTAAAAACCTATAAGGTATTTCCCCTATCTTACTTGACGCCTACTCGCGCCGGCCGTAATTTTAAAGACGTGTAAGCAAACTACAAATGAAAAACGTACTTCTATTCTTAAATGAGAAATAAATGATATCATAATTTCCTAACTTATCTACTCTACAAAATCGACTTGACTCTTCCTTTTACATCTGCTTATGAAAAGTGAAAGCTCAGTATTCTAAAGATTATAAAAAATTATGCGATCAAGTATGACAAAAGAACCTCTTTCTGGGATTGACATTAATTTTAATAGAGCGTGAGCTATGTCTAGTGTGAATGCATTATTAAATATAGAAGCTATACGAATTAAAGTCAAAATGAATCATACGCCAATCTAACGCTAAAGTCAGTTAAATGGCAGTTATTAACAGACGTAACTTATGCTAAAAGAAAATTAAACTTATGCCAAAATACTTTTGTAGCCAATTAGCTTCGGTCTACTTTACAATTTTTATTTATAAAAGTAGGACATAATTACCTTTCTACTTAAAAAAAAAAAAATTTCGTCAAAATTATTGTTTAAATACACAAGGAAAAAACAGCAGTTAAAAATAAATCTTTTTCAAGAAAAAAAAACTGTTGAAAAAAATTAAAAAAATATTTTCAATCTATAAAAGTCTGCACAAAATATAACTTTATAAAATTTATAAGTCTTTTAAAAAATATATATAACTTTAAAAAAATATATATAACTTTGAAAAAATATATATAACTTTAAAAATATATAAAACTTTATAAAAAATGTAAATTTAAATTTTTTAAAAGAATAATATTTTTAATAAAACAAACAAACAAACAACTTGACGTTAAAAAATTATTTTTTAAACAGAAAAAGTTAGTTTCTTTAAATGTAACCAAAATGCACTTGTTACCCATATGGACGTCCCAAAAGTTGCCACAACTAAGCTTGATACATGTGTAACATATTGCTCATTCCAGTATATATTAAAAGACACTAAACTATGTCCAATGTAAATAAACATTGAGTTAACACCTAAATATAAATAAATTTATAAAATTTTAAAATTTATAAAAGTTTAACTTTAATAACCAAGAAAAAACAAAAAAAAAGAACAACCATCCCAAACAAAAACAAACACAAATCTATCTATCTATCTATCTATCTATCTATCTATCTATCTATCTATCTATCTATATATATATATATATATATATATATATATATATATATATATATATATATATATATATATATATCTATATCTATATATCTATATATCTATATATCTATATATCTATATATCTATATATCTATATATCTATCTATATATATATCTATCTATATATATATATATATATATATATATATATATATATATATATATATATATATATATATATATATATATATATATATATATATATATATAAACATTATTATATTATTATAATTAGTTATTAATATTGATAACAAATAATAAACTTAATTATATAAAATTGTTAACATTTATAAAATACTTATTATTTTTTATTATTGTCCATTTGTTAAACAATTATTTAATATTATTATAAAATGTTAAAAAAACAAAACAAAAAATACCACAAAACAAGAATGGTGATCCATTCCAAACACGAAAAATATCACAAAGAATGTAACAGAAACTAAACAGCAAAAATGATGTTGCACTTGTTGCCATGACAAATGATAACGACCTAAAATAAAATATATTTCAAACGTAGGTCTACTATATTAAAAACATGAATTTATCTAGTTTGCGTACCATAGATTTTTATTAATCGGGATTAATCCGTTGTTAAGACTTCCACTAGTAAGACCAACAGCTATGCCACCCTAAAATACAAATCTAATTTTCTAAGAAATATATAAATAATTGTTTTTTAATACCATATTTAAGTATTTATAATTTTGTTACTAGTATAACAAGTATAAATTATATAATTATATGTTGCTATGAAGTAATTATATGTTGCTATGAAGTAATTATATGTTGCTATGAAGTAAGAAAAAAAAAAATACTACAGATGAAATTAAAGTTTTGTATACATTTTATGAACATTCACTTATTCTCTTATTAATAAATAATCAATAATAATCAATAATAATCAGTAATAATATCAATAATAATCAATAATAATCAGTAATAATATCAATAATAATCAATAATAATCAGTAATAATATCAATAATAATAAATAATCAATAATAAATACCGTAATTAAAGTCCATATGAACCATCTTAAAACTTGACTTTTATGTGATTTGTACATAAACATTATACGACCTGCCTGAAAAAAAAATACTGGGTTTAAATTTATGCATTGCAATTCAATTTTTAAAATTTAAGAACCAATTTAGACTTTTTATCTCAATGTACCTCAATCAAAAAAAAGAACTAAATTAGACTTGGTATTAGTGTTGTTATCGATTTCGACTGAATCGACTAAAAGTTGACTAGTCAAAAGTAGTTGACTTTGAAAAAATCAAATTGTCTATTTAATAAACTTTTAGATTTTTGTATCTATTTATTCCCTTTTAATTTTTTCAATCTTTAATTTTTGTTTGTTCAATTAATAACAATAGCATGTACTATAACAACATTTACATGGTACCTAGCTTTTTGTTTACTATCTTAAAGTTTTATCTATTTCATTGCATGTTAGCAATATTTATATCTAATTAAACTTTTGGTTATGTATTTCATTAAATTTTCGTTTGTTTGTTTATTCTATGTTAGTTATTTTTAAAAATATTTTCATACAGGGCTAGTCCAAGCTGACTCAGGGCCTGGGGCAAAATTAAATTGTGAAGCTCTTAAATATAAATGTCATCTATACAATCCTATTGCAAATATGATTGCATAGAATTTTTGATATTAAGCAAGTATTTAAGATGGACCATAAATCATTGGGGCTTGGGAATAAATTGTTGTGTCGTCAGAGTAAATTGTTCTTTCGCCCTACTCTTATTAATATTTAAATGATGTTCAAAAACAAAAACTTTATAACTTTTATCACAATTTTGAAAAAAAAAAATTTTATTCAACTTAAGTTTAAGTTGACTTCAATTTTCAAATTTTGTTATTTATTATTTTTATTTTATCAGTCAAGTTTAGTCAACTTTAGAAAATGTATTACTCAGTTTAGTCAACAGAAAATTATTTAAAAGTCATATCAACACTACTTGGTATCTCAAAGTATAAAACAAACATCAATCAATCAATCTCAATCAAATAAAACATCTAAAAAATATGTATTTAGTAACTTTTAATTTACTAACATATATATAAATACATAATCTACAATATAATTGCTACAGAAAACCTTTACAGTTTAACATCGTTTCATTAGTTACTAGACTTTGAAAGAGCGCGTTCTCAAAATGCACGCGGTCATTGGAGAAACATCTCTTAAGCGAGTTAAAACTTTTTTCCTTTTGGAATTTAATTATTATTTATTAGTTTAGAAATATTATATAAAGATCATAAATAATCATCGTTAAGATCATATTATAATTGAGGTAAGTATAGAAAATAGTTATATATAACATTTTTATTAGATATAAAGTAGAAAGGATCTATTAATTTTTTAAATTGTTTACATTTTGTTTATTTTAGTTTTTCTTGTAGCTTTATTTTTTTTTAAGCAGTTTTTATTATTTTATTTTTTAGAAGGAAAATAGGGGTATGGATGAGGCCTAATTATTTTTTATGCAACAAAAAAGTTATACTAATGCTATTTCCATAAAATTGGTTATTACTACTTTGAAATTTCTGTGATGCTATTAACTATTTTTGTTCTTTTTTAGAAAATTTAGAAAAATAAATTAAAATTTTGTGCCAACACTGACATGGCATGTCACATGTTATTGTATGTAAAGGTTAAATTTTGTTATGAGGATTACAGTTCTTATGAAAAAAAAAATGAAGGTAAAGAGTACTGTTTGTATATATTTATTTTGTTTGCTTTAAATCGTTTTAAATTTTCTTGCGTCATTTTTAAAATTTTTGTTTGCACATGTTTATTGTTTGCATATATGCTTTTTTGATAAGTATGTGTATGTGGTAATATGTTGCTTTATAGTTTTATCAATGTTTTTTTTAAATAATGTAAAGTGTTTTTTTATTGTTTGTGTATGTGTTAACATGTGTTATATAATTGTTTTATAAATGTGTTTAAATATGTATATAAGGTATGTATTTAACCTTATATACATATTTAAACACATTTATTGTGTTTATAGTTTGTACATATGTTTATATTATGTTGTTTCCATGTTTTCAAAGTGCTATGACTCGGTAAACGTGTAGAGCAAGATTTGTCAACCTTACCAGCCAAGCGATGTACTTATAACAGAGGGTTACACGACAGTATTTAGTGTCAAACTGTTACTGCTTTAGGTCAAGGTGTTTTCAAGCCCTTATTATTAATTATTCTAAAAATACATAATAATGTATTTTAATAACATTTTGCGTAATGTTGTTACTTATGTTCTGTTATATATGAATGTTATGTTACTTAAGTTATGTTATATGCATATTATATTACCTTATGGTGTGTGCTATTGTTGTGTGTTGTTGCTGTGATCATGTGTGTTGTTGCTGTGATGTGCTGTGTGTTGTTGCTATGATGTGATGTGAGTTGTTGCTGTGATGTGCTGTGATTGTTATCTTTTGAGTTAATAGGCATTTGGCTTACCTTCACGTTGGTGTCTATTGTTAAAAATGATAAATAGGTAATTTTATTATTAAAAATCACTGCTTTTAATCATTCACTAAAAGCCAAGACAAATTATTTTGCCATATATACAACTTGTTTTATCTCGATTTGATTTTTTGTCTTTAGTACTATACATGAATTTGCTATAAATATTTTGGAATCATGATGTTCCAGCATAAATTATTTTGTAAAAGCTAACATGAAATAACAATATTTTACAACTACTACTCTGGTAAATTACAACAGCTTTTCTCTATAAGGTACATTGATTTTCACTTTTTGCATATAACGCTTTTCTTATTTATTTACTTATTCGTTATACTTTTTATTTTAGATTTATCAGATGATATATTTATTTGCTAAATTGCTAATTGTTTGCTAAAAACTCTTCATCAATATCATCTCTTGATTCCACTAGTTGCGTTCTACCTGATATTGCCAACAAACAGGTTGATCCATTGCTTGACATTCATATCACTCCAGCTTCTGCATCTAAAGTGATTTCCTGCCTAAACTCTTCTACAGCTTGTGGCCCGGACAACATAGCTGTTTTTGTCTTGCAGAAGTGTTCTCCAGGGCTGTCCTCTATACTCTCAAAATTATTCAACAAGTGCTTATCAGAGTCTTGTTTTCCAGCCTGCTGGAAAGTAGCATCTGTTATCCCTGATCTGATTCGTCTAACTACCATCCCATTAGTCTTCTTCCTATCATAAGCAAGGTTTTTGAACCTTTAATTAACAAACACTTAATTTCTCATCTTGAATCTAATAACTTACTTTCTGACCATCAATATGGATTTCGATCTTCTCGTTCTACAGCTAATTTGCTAACAATAATAACTGATAGGTTTTATCATGCATTAGATAAAGGTGAAGAGGTTAAGGCCATCGCTCTTGACATTTCAAAAGCTTTTGATAAAGTTTGGCATGTTGGTCTTCTCCATAAGCTTTCTTCTTATGGTGTATCTGGCAACATCTTTAAGATTATTGAATCCTGCCTTTCCAATCGTAGTATAAAAGTTGTCCTTAATGGACAGCACTCTTTTTCTTATTCTGTAACTTCAGGGGTTCCTCAAGGTTCAATCCTTGGCCCTATACTCTTTTTAATTTACATTAACGATCTTCCAGATATTCTCACATCTAAGGTGGCATTGTTTGCTGATGATACTACCATTTATTCTTGTTGTGATAAGAAAACAACACTCTCAGATTGCTTGGAGGGGGCATTTGAGCTTGAAAAGGATCTCTCTTCTGCTACAGCATGGGGCACACAGTGGCTGGTGAACTTCAATACAGATAAAACCCAATTTTTTTCAGCCAATCATTATTGCAATAATTTAGATCTTCCTATGAACGGTGATGTACTCGATGAGTAATCTACTCTTCATCTTCTAGGATTAACTCTTACTTTCGATCTTTCTTGGAAACCATATATCAAATCCATTTCAAAATTAGCATCTGCTTAGGTTGCATCTCTCTATCGAGCTTGTCACTTTCTTACTTTGGATTCTATTCTCTATCTCTATAAATCCCAAATCCGGCCTTGTATGGAATACTGTTGCCATACCTGGGGCGGATCTTCTAATGATGCCCTTTCTCTTTTAGACAAGGTGCAAAAACGCATTGTAAACATAGTTTGAGCTGCTCTTGCAGCCAACCTCCAACCATTATCACATCGTCGTAATATTGCTTCTCTTTCTCTTTTCTACAAATACTATAATGGGCACTGCTCTAAAGAGCTAGCGTCTCTTGTGCCATCTACTAAAATTCATTCTCATGTTACTCGTCATTCAATTAAGTCTCATACTTTTTCTGTGACTGTTCTTAAGTGCTCCAAAAATGCTTATTTGTCTAGTTTTTTTCCTTGAACCTATAATTTGCAATCTTTTAAGTCGTCCGTCACTCGTTATCTTGCTCTACAATCTTCGTCTTTTCTCTTTCAGTAACTTCCAACTTTAATTAGTGGCTGCTTGCATTTTTTTTTTTTAATTTTTCAGTTAGCAGTACGTTTATTATTAGAATTGCATGTTTTTAATAATTTTTTTTTTATTATTTGCTAAACTAATTTTTTTCTAAACATCTCCTAGCTGATATATATTTTTAAAGTCATAAGATTATTGTATAATTTATTTTAAATGACAGTTTGTTATTTATAAAAATTATTTGTGTGGGCTATTTAGAGTAGAAAAAAAATTACATAGAAAAGATCACAATCTTCAGGATTTGTTTAAGATTTTTTGTTTCTACTTTCAACTAACAGTGAAGTTTAAATAGATGATATTAGGCTAGAAGCAGGTATTAGTTTAGAAAATGGAAATGTTAATAGGCAAGTTAATTGTTGCAGAAATAAAAGAGATAGGCTTAGGCGAGATGAAATTGATAATCAACAAAATGCTAGAAATGCTGCTAGATATGAAAGAATACATTGTATAGCAAGAAGTAATACTATTCCAGATTATAATTATTTAGGAAAAATAAATTATATTTGTCAGCATTGTGGTGCTAAGTAATTTCCTGATGAAACACACTTTTTATGTTGCCATAATGGAAAGGTAGTTTTGTCGCAACCTTCATCATTTCCACAAGATTTAGAAGATTTATTTAAAGGAAACTATGCAGATGCAAATGCCAATCTGAATTTTTTTAAAATATATTAGAAATTATAATGCCTGTCTTTCTTTGTAGTTCAATGAATCATGGACCGACATGTTTTAGAATATGTGGTCAAGTTTTTCATCGTATAGGTAATCTTAGGCCAAATCAAGATGTTCGGCTGACATATTGCCAACTATACATCTATGATCCACTTGCAGAGGTAAATTTTAGAATGCGACAACATGGTAATGATCTTTTCTTAAATGATTCAATGTTTCGATTGCAAAATATTTATAGTGAAAAGAAACCCAATTGCTCCTGCATTTAAAAACATAGCTGAAGTGGAAGATGAAGAAATTCGCCGAGCAGCTATAGAAGGTCGCTCAGTTGTAAAAATGTCTTTACTTGAAGGGCAAGATAGACGTTGCTATAATCTCTCTTCACATGGTGATGTTGCAGTTTTATTTGTTGGCGAAGATGGTGCTCCACCTGCTTCCAAGTTGAGTTATTATTTACCCAAGAGGTCATCCTCTTAAAACTATATTGGAACTAAGCAACTTAGCTAAGCAAGTTTTGTTTTTTATTTTAGTGCAATTGGAAAGAGCTGAAAACTATTTTTCAGAGCGATTAGAAGTTGGTGAAGTGATTTTTAGTCACTTCAGATCACTTTATTGTTATTTTTTATTATTATTAGAAGGGTTAATAATAATAAAAATTTTTAGACAGTAGAACTGGTACTGATTTTAGTAAGTTTGCTATTTTTTTTATTTTGTATTGGGTATATTCTTTATTAGATATATATTTCATGTATTTAACATGGAAAACTGTCTGTAATTTTTGATAAACATAAACATAAATATATATATATATATATATATATATATATATATATATATATATATATATATATATATATATAGATATATATATATATATATATATATATATATATATATATATATATATATATATATATATATATATATATATATATATATATATTTTTTTTTTTTATTTTGTATTGGGTATATTCTTTATTAGATATATATTTCATGTATTTAACATGGAAAACTGTCTGTAATTTTTGATAAACATAAACATAAATATATATATATATATATATATATATATATATATATATATATATATATATATATAGATATATATATATATATATATATATATATATATATATATATATATATATATATATATATATATATATATATATATATATATATATATATATATATATATATATATATATAACTAATAATAGGCGAAGAATTTATTTGTGTAAATTCTAATAGACGAAAATAATTGTTGTCCAAATGAAAGTGATAGAGCATGGCAAGATGAAATTAGTCATTGTTGAAATGTAAAAAATGCTGCCATGCGAGTAGAAAACTTACTTGCCAGAATTCAGTGTCAAGAAGTGTTAATGTTTGTTTATTTGATTTTAAACACTTTAGAACAATACTAAGAATAAATTTTACTATTTATAGTAACAGTTGATAACAGTTTTAAATTAAAATGATTTTAAATTTTTTTATAAATTCAAACATAATTATGTTCTTTTTTTTTTAGTTGCCTTTGTCATCACTTGATTAGTTTGCTTACTGTTGAAACATGGTTTTAATTTTGTAAACTTAATAATGTGAAATTTACTCTATTAATCATTAGTCAACAGTTAAAGAGAAGCTGGAACTTTAAATAATAAAGGTAAAAATAATTTTGTTTACTGGTAACTTAATAAAATCAGTTAATATTATTTATTGCGTGTCTTTTTTACTTTTTTTAATATACTGCTTTGAAAACTCTTTCTCTCCCTCTCTCTCTTAGATGAGAGTTAAATGAGAATTAGTACAGGGAGCACCTTTTTATAATCTATTCTTTTTTAATTATTTTGGAGAGACATAGTAATATCTGTAATGTGTGCTTACAAATATCCTATGCTATGCGCTATTGTTTCTGTGTTTTGTGTTGATAGAGCTGGGCCGTTATAGCTATTTTTTTAATTCGTTATATTTTCTGTTATATTATTATCCTAATTCTACTAACAATAAAATGCAAATGATACTTTTGTAATTAAAAATTGTAATTATTTTTTATTTCTTTTTTTAGGAGTTGGCAGGCTTTACTTGACTTTCCTTTTATGGTACCTGCTGTGTGTAACAGATTTTAAAAAGAACTTAACTGATGTTAATATAGTCTTTTTTTGTCGTTAACTATAAGCAATAATTTAAATACTAATAACCCGTATTATGGATTGCTTACTGCTAGTATATATAAATACAGCCAAACTTTGTAAGAAGACGGTAATTAGGCAAAATGGATATTTTGTAGATACTGTGTATCATAGTATCTGCAAAATACTGAATAAAAAATAGATTTTTAAAACAATTTTGAAAAAAGTTAAAAAAAAAAAAACATAACACCTGTAAGCCGAAAAATGTAAGAACAATTGAAGTAAGATAACCAAGCAATCCTTCAGGATCAAAATTTTGTTCTGTAAGATAAATATTCTAAAAAAAATCATAAAGACAACAAATAAAAAACTGAAAAGCATGCTGAAAATAAAAAATATAATACATAATATATATAATATTATTAAAGTTTGATAATTAAACCAATAAAAAAATAAAATAAAAAATGATCAAAACCAAGTTACTTTTAAACTAGGATTTCCATATAAATGTTTTCCTCCAAATACTAATTCATCAATGTAACCAGCAGCTCCTCCTGTACAATTAAAATATTTTCCACCTTCTGATTGACCACCAGGACCAAGGTAACCTCTATGAAAGAAATTTTAAAAAATAAAAAATAAAAGATTTATAAAAAGAAAAAAAAATTTATGAATATAATTTTTACGTTGGACATCCTGGAACCGGTAGCCGAAAAGTGATAGTTGTATGAAGAGCAACAAGAAAAAAGATAAAAAGCCATTGGATGCCAAATGGAATAATATCACACAGATGTGATACCCATTTAATAGAGGAAAAAAGCTAAAATATATATATATAAAAAAGATAATACTAAATATATATTAAAAAAAGATAATACTAAGTAAATATAATATTAAAAAAAAAATTAACCATAAACCTTTATAGTTTGTTCACTAGGAGCTGTAAACAAGTTAAAGGAAGCTACTACAAAATAGGAAATGCCAATGCGTTGCAAAACTCCAGGAATCCGCCATGTTGATAAATTTTTTCCTAAAAAAAAAAGCAAAGATAATAATAAACTTTGTAAGTAAAAAAATTAATAAAATTAGTTCAAATAAAAATACACATTTGAATAAATATTTTACAATGACCTGCATTTAGAATGAGCCCAATTAAAAAAAGCTTTAGTGAACGTGTACATATAGTCCGAAATGCTGCCAGTTTCTTGTTCTCTTGTTTTAGTAGCCGCTTGTGAGAAAGACTGATGCTTAAACCCATGATAAATATAAACCAAGGAAAAATAAGATCGGATAAACTCAAACCTTAGAACAATAAATTAAAAAAGCTTTTTTCATAAAATAAACACAAAGCATAACTAATCACAAAAGCAGAAAAGTTAATAACAAATAAGAAGGGTTGGAAATAACAAGTTGAAAACAGTTTGTCTACATGAGTGACAAAGTGTAATTTAAACAAATACAGTGTTAAGATCCAGAGATGGTAAATAAGAAACAGAGATAAACAAGTATCACAATGATAATAAAAATTTTTAATTAGTGAAATTTATACAATAGATAAAAATATTGTTAAAAATTCAATAGATAATGCAATATATAAAATTAATAAATCAATAATATCAGGTCTAAATATGTAATATTGTTTTATATGTTCTAAAAATAAAGAAATAACAATACAAGATATATTCTATTACTGATAAAGAAATCAATGATATGAAAAAAGCAGCTATATTTAAATATAAGTCAAAACTAGTAAAACACCTTTAAAAACCTTTTCAATGCTTCCTTTTTTAATATACACAAATTCATCAATTATTTAAATAAATCACTTTATTCAAATAAATTTTAATAAATTTATTTAAATAAATTTATTCAAAAGATTAGCAAAAGATTTAAAAAACTGTTTGTAAGAGTATTAAAATAAAAAAATAAAAAAAGTAAATACTTCTAACCAAATAACAAATAAAAGTGCAGTAAGCTGACACAGTAATATATCGGTCTTTAGTAAATAACCAGCAGAATTGATTAGAGGAACAAAATATTATCTGCTATTTAAAAGATTGACTATAATATTATAGTAATAACACAGTATTCTTAGCATAGAGAAAACAAAGCATACTAATTTACTGATAAAATAGATGTTCGTGACAGCCTCTCTACACATCTGAATTAGTAAGCTTTGTGGAAAACAATCAAACTGTCACCAAGAACTGATAGAAAACGTCTACACGATGTTGGCTTGAATGGTAGAATTCCAGCAAAGAAGCCATTACTATGAGCTTACAACATTGCAAAATGAAAAACATTTGCACAACTGCACAAGAACTGAGCAGTGGAGCAATGGAGTATGACGTTGTGGAGTGATAAAAGTTTATTGTTCTCTGTGGATCTAAGAGAGCTTATCTAAGGAGAAGAGTAGGAGAAAAGTTTAGCTCTCAGGGTGTGGCTCCCACAGTCAAGCATGAAGGATAGACCAAAATTAAACTAGACATATGATTCAAAAAGTGCAACAAGAAAACAAGTGTTTTTTAAAATGTTGTAGTCCTATTTTGAATCAAGTTTTTGTTTAATTCAAGACGTGTTTCAAAATCACATTTTTTTTCAGATTGATCAAAAATAACTTTTATAAGTTCCTTTTTTAATAGTCCCTTTTTTAATAGTCCCATTTTTTATAGTACTATTTTTAATCAAGTAAATGTAAATGTGAACCATTAAAAACGCAAAACCTTCTGTTTGCCATAGTTAAAATAAAATTTTATTAAAAATTTGTCAAACTAAAGGTTAAAAATTATTAATAATACAATTCTAGTTTAATGAGTTTGGAGAAACTGGAGTTAGAAGATCAAACAAGAATAATAAAATATTTTTCATTTTATAACAAATTTTTATGAGTATCCTTTATAAGTGGTGTTTAAAGTCTACAACCAATATCTTTTGTAACAAAACTTACGTAATCCCAGACTTTTGATAAACATCCAAGACTTTAATATGGTACAAATTATGCCAGCAGCCGAAAAAAATCTTTCTGATTCAACACTTGCTGGTTTTATTGTTAACAAAGGTTGATAAATTTATTCAAGATGCTTTTCTATAGATTCTAGAGTCTAAAAGATTATTTATTAAATGATTGTAATTCTTTTTTTTCTTGAGGTAAGACTACCAGATGCATTTTTGGTGTTTAAAGTTTGAGTAATTTTTAATAACTTTTTTTATTAATAGTATCATGCAGTTTGTGTTTCAATGATAAGATTTTTTCTTGTGATAGTGTCATAACAACACAACAGCCTTTTTCAATACTATTTCTTGATTAATTACGATTAGATTGTCTTTACCTTGTTCAAAGAGCTGTTCAAGCTGAACTGTATGTTTTGAAATAGAACTCTTTGCAGTGTTGTTAAATAAACCATAATCACTGACGCTAAGCTTTTGCTGGGGATTGTAAAGATAGTAAGAGCATTATAATATATAATTTATCTCTTTTTAATATCAAGAATTAATGCATCCTTCATTTTGACACTTAATGCTAGACTTTGCTTTGATAATTTATCCAACCTAAATTTTATTGTGACACCGGTTGAAATTAATGTGACATCGGTTTTAATTAAATTAGCATTGGCACATCACAATGTTTCAACTGCTACTTTGATCAGTTGTATCCTATCAATAATACCAGATAATAAATTTATTTCTGCAAAACAAAAATTAAAATCCTAATCGATCTTCCAAATTGATTAAACTTTTTCAGACACAATCACGCAAGTTGTAAATTCGCTCGAGCATATCTAGGAGACTGTTCCACCAGGTTTTAAAATTTAAAAATTATTGACATTTCTTTTCCAAGCATGTCTTTTACATGTTTTTGTAAAACGGAATCATTTTTAGTGGGAGATTTATTGAATTGTTTCATGGCTTTACAGATTTTTTCTATTAATAAATATTAAGAATAAAAATTAGTGTTTTTAATATGCATTTCAGATGATTTATCGATTGCAACATTTATTCCTATATCAGATTCAGTTTCCTCATCAGAATCATAAAAAATTTCACCTATTTTTGTTATTGGGTCATTTCATTTTCTTTCTCCATAGTAGAACCATTTTTTTGTATAAAACTTCAAGTACATCTAGTTGAATGCTGTGTGCTATACATAACTGATGTTGTATTTGTGAAAGCTACCCAAATTGTTTCATTACTGCAGCTCCATCAGTAATACCGGAAACAAAGATTTTTACAGTAAATGTTAAACAAGGCCAACTTAGACTTTAATTATTGAAGTTACTCTTACAATTGATAAATCATCTGAAATGCATATTAAAAACAAAATTTTTATTCCTAATATTTTTAGTTTTAAATTTCAAAAACCTAATCTGTGTAATTAAAGTAAGGCCAAGATTATAAAAATTACCATTTGCATGAAAATTAACATTCATATAATGCCAATTCTTCAGTGATTCTTCAATCTCCATTCATCCAATGTTAAACTGAACTTTATACCTTGTACTTTTAAAGATGGCAATTTATGAGTCATTTCTTTTTTTATATTTTTGCCGTAGCCCATAACAATTTTTTTGTATGTATTTGGAGATTAGGAATATTTCAAAATCTTTAGCTTGTAGTAAGCTGCGAAGATCAGTTGACAAACTAAATTTTGCAAATGGCAACAATGCAAGAAATAATTGCAGAAAACGATCGATCAGTTAATCAAATAGCGTAACTCAGTTTATATTTGCTGTGTTTTGAAATGAAATTTTTTACCAGTATTTTGGATCCTGTACCTTCATTAGCATTTTTTAAAATATATTTATTTGATGAGCACTTTGCAAATGTGTGCACTCATGCTGCCACCAGTTGCTTTAATTCGTTTTCCACACCCAACTTTGTTGGGTGTAGAAAATATCTATTAAGTACAAAATTAAAAATTCAAATGCTTTTTAGACTCTAAATTGTAGTGGACATGCTATTTAAGACAATCATACTTTATATTTTATCTCATAAGAATTCCAACACACACACACACACATATATATATGTAATGTTTTTCATTTGAAAGAGAATGTTATTGAAGTATATAAAATTAAATTATATAGATTTATACTAAATATTACAATTAATCATATTAAAATTATATAATATATATAGTATAAACTACTTTTTAAATTATTACGTTTTCGCGTGAATCTTCTATTCTCAAGTTTAGCAAAACGGCTATTATAACATTCATTTAAGAATTCTTTTATGTGAAGTTAATGTCCAAGGGAATTATTTTTGTAGCAATTGTAAATAAAAACCAAAGGAAATATTATCAATTGTTATTAATATCTTAAGGGAATTATACCAATTGTTTACAATATTCTAAAGAAATTCATTGTGTAACAATCATTACACCATTATTTTTTATGATATTCGTTTTGTACTTGATATATTATTCATATTTTCTTTCTTACCTTGTAATAATAACATGGGTTTTATTTAATTTATATAAAAAAAACATTTTTATAACAAGAAATTCTTAAACTTAAAACAAAAAGTATCCTCTAAATTGGAAAAATTATACACAATAAATATTTTGCTAACATAAAATTAATAGTCTATTTCTTTGCACAACCGTTCCCGACACATCGAATTCTTGAATTGCAACATTTCTGCGTGTAACTGTAATCTACACTTTTTACATTTTGCAACTTTTAATCGTTTGGCTGCTGGTACTTGTACTTCATTTTTGTTTACTGAGGTTGCTCAGGCATTTGAGTACTTGGCATAGAGAGTCAACGCTTTGGGTTAAGTTTAGCAACTTTCATGGCTCCCTTTGTTGCGTTTTCTTTATCTTTTTGTTTGAGGAACTCGATCAAATTTTCTTTGGTAATACATTTTCCACCAAGCTTTGACATGTTGCACTGCTTTGATTTCTTGACATGCGATTGATTTCTGGCTTGAAAAAACTTCTTCAACTCTATCTCGATACTAAGTTTTGATACCTATCAAAACTTAAAGTTGGTGTAGTTGAGAAAGATGGTTATCGGTGTGTAGTTGGAGTAGGTGCTGCGGCGGCTGTTGAAAATGATGAAGCTGTGTCTGAGCAAGATGGTGTAGGTGCTGCGAAGGCTGCTAAAGTTGATGAAGGTGGATTAAATGTTTGTGTGATTGCTAATGCCTTATGATTTATGTTGTTTTTATTAAGTGGAAATAAGCCAGTGTACTGGAAACCAGCAATTGCATGCAAGCGTGTAAAACATTTACCACTCTTGTTCAGCAATTTGAGCAACGGTGGAAAACTTTGTTTATCTAAATTCTTACATTTTGAGTCTTTGTAATACTTTGTAAGAATTTCTTTCCATGTTTGTTTGACATGACAATAGAAACCTCTATCCAATGGTTGTAGAATATGTGAAGAATGCTCTGGTAGACAAATCAAGATTATATTGTGTTTTTTGCACAGCAATACCGCTTCCAAAGTTATGTGATTTGTATGTCCATCTAATACTAAAATATGAATACCACCAATTTGCTCAGCTTTGGGTATAAATACTTTTTTCAGCCATTCAATAAACGTATTGTGCTCTATCCAATCTGATTTTGAAATTGAATATTTGGTCCCAACTAGACCACCTCTTGCCCAGTCAGGACGAAAGTTTCTTTGTATATCACAAATGTTGGTGCAAAATGCCTATCAGCATTGCAGCAATTGTTTACAGTATAATGAATTTTTTTATTGTTGCCAGTAAGTTAAATGCAGGCCTTGTCCCTTTTCAACACACTACGGTTGCTTTGCCTAGATCACCCAAAAAACTTGTTTTATCACAATTCCAAATATGCCACCCATCTCTTCATAAAGACATGAAACCAGTCTTTACCAGGCTTGTCATTTTTGAATAAGTGCAATTGATTTTCGCGTTTAAGGTAGCCACATACAAATTCTAATTTTTCATTCGGGGTAAACCATAACCCCAGTAACCAAGTAATTGGAACGCATGCACCATAAATCTTTCTTAGGGTTTTTCAAAAACAGTGGTTTGAAATAACAGCTGTTACTGTTTTTCAATTTCAAAAAAAACAGCTGTTAACAGCTGTTTTTACTGTTTTTTAAAATTTTATAAGAAATTAAAATAATTACACAAGTTAAGGAGCAAAAAACGTCAATGTCCTTATATTTGTCAATGTCATTTACAAAAATAAATTTAGAAGCTTTACTTGAAGAAGACTAAATAAATAAAGCTATTAAAAAACGCAATTTTTGAATTTTATTAAAGGATGAAAAACTTTAACTATTTATTCAGCTATTCGAATACAAACTACAATTTTTTCTTCATTTTTTATAATAAAATTTTAAAAAGACAAGAGCTTTAAGTGACTCGCCGGAAAAACGCGATCTAAATTTTGTGCAAACTGAAAAAATACGCTCAACGTCAGTTGATGTTGGTTTAATACTTAAAAGTGCATTGAATAATTTTTGAAGGTTTTCTGTATGTTGTCCAGTGTTCTTATAAAGAGTGAATTCCGATTTTAACCATTTGAAATCTGATCCAGTTGATGTTGTTGTATGTTCTTTACAAAGAAGCAAGTTTAATTCGTCGTTTAGTGATAGACTAACATTTTCAGATTCGGATTGTATCGACTCATCTATTTCAGTTTCTTCATCAAATCCAAACAATCGAGAAGCAAGACAACCGGCAAATATCAATGTTGCTTTTGTTGGAGTGTTTGAAGGATCTTTTAAACTCTTTGCAAGATTCATAACATCCTTGTTCAATCTTTCATCAGTACGGATTTTCAAGTTATTGTACAATTCTTCACTGATTTTGCTGTTGATCATTGACAATTTTTTAAACATAAACTCCAAAATTATTTCAGCACTTGCTAATGTTGCATCTTCCTGACTTAAACGTTGAACTGCAAGTTTTATTGGTTCCATAGCATCATAAAGATTACAAAGAGCGATAAAATCAATTGAATCCAAAATGTGTGTCGCATTGAACTCAATTAAAGTCTCACGAATTGCCATTTCAGTCTTAATAATCGAGTCCAACATGGTTGGAATTGAATTCCAGCGAGTTTTTACATCAAGATGTAGTTCAATTTCACGTCCTGTTCAAGCTTTCACTTTACTCAAAAAAATGTTGTTGCAAACTGTTGAATATTTTATGAATTTGACAAGCTTTCGAGAATTTTTAAGCAAATCGTGATAACTAATTTCAGATTGTTCAATGTCGTCATCATTTAGCAAATCAAGGCAATCATCAAAGCAATCACTTTCATCAGATTCATTGCTATCAAAATAGTGTTCCTCAATTTCATTCTCTTTCTTATATAAAGTATCGCAGACACCCAAATGTAGAGCATGGTTTAGGCAAAACTGGCCAATTATATCCACAAGTCTAATGAATTTTTTATTCACTGCTGCTCCATCCTGAGTTGAGCCAACAATATCTTTGTTCATGTCAATTCCAAATTCAGTTAAATGTTGTTTCATAGGGACAACCATGTCTTCAGCAGAACAAGATCCAACAATGCGAACAAGACCAGTTTTAATAGTGACTTTATCATCGCTGTTGTGTATATTAATTCCAAAGAATCGTCTTCCTCTTACTGTTGTATATTCCTCTACGCACATACTGAATTTTGCTCCATTAGCAAGTTTTTCCTTAATTATTTCAACAACTTTTGCTTTCTTCTCGTTAAAATCTTCAATAATTAATTTCATGACATCACGTTCATTAGCTGGAAGTTTGTAACCATCTCGTGATATAGATTGACAAATATAATTGTTTCTAGTTATTTCTCTAATTGAAATACCATCAGTTGCCATATCTGTAACTATTTCTTTGAGGGATTTTTGATTGAAAAATTCAAAAATTGATTTTGTTCTTTTCTCTGCTGTTGGTTCTTCGTTGGATGTGCCAGCTGCTGACCTTTCAAAATCAATTCCATGTGTCTTAAGATGTGCTTTTAATGTAGTTGTAGAATTTCCAGAACAGACAATGATTTTGTTGCATCGCGAGCATTGTCCTTTGAGATATTTTGTTTTGGGATTTTTTTGTTTTGTAGCAAAATCCCATACTGACAACATTGCTGAAATATATAAGCATTGTTATTGTATTCTTAAATCAAATTAAAATGATTTAATGCATACTGTTAAATGTGTTACTTTTAAAAACACCCAAGATTTTACTTTCTCTTTGAAAAACACAAGGAAAAACACTAACTTATCACCAATACGTAATATTTTTTAAACATGAAAAAGTCGTTAAAAACAGTAAAAACAGTTCTGAAAAAACAGCTGTTTACTGTTTTTCATTTTTGACCAAATAACAGCTGTTTTACTGTTAAACAGTAATGAAAAACCCTAATCTTTCTGTTCATTTGAGAGTACCGTTGTTGTACCTGAGCCATGTAAGCCTTTGTTGTTGTTTTTTTTGAGATTGGAACGCCATATTTGAATGCAGCTTTTCTCAGCAATGTTTTGCTTTCTTTCATATCAGTTAATGCGGCTAATATATCG
Source organism: Hydra vulgaris (assembly GCF_038396675.1). Classification (NCBI taxonomy): domain Eukaryota; kingdom Metazoa; phylum Cnidaria; class Hydrozoa; order Anthoathecata; family Hydridae; genus Hydra; species Hydra vulgaris. Next base: position 43,077,801 of record NC_088923.1, read on the forward strand.
TCTTTCTTGTATGCTTTTGTTTTTTTAGTTGACATGTTAAAGGGAATGAGTTAAATTGAATTGAGTGAGTGATGATTATATTGAAAAATAATATAATAATTGGTTTTAAATGAGTAAGAGATGGTTAAACTTATAAACTAAACCAATTAACTGAACACACAATTAAAAATATTACTCAAATATAATAATTGTAATGATATACAGAAAAGAATAAACCACTTTGTTTATGTTTTGTTATTCGACAGGTTTGTTACCTTAAAGTGGCTGTTGAAAAAGTAACATGGTTACGTTTACATTTTTGTGTGAAACAATTGTCTTGATTAGCTTTGCTAATCAAGAAGAGTTCCCTTCGTACTAAGGTACTACTCATACGCTGAGTAGGTGGAGCCAGAATTTGAACCTGCAGTCCTGCTGCTACGGCTAATAATAATTCCCAACTTTAACAGCGCTTTAACCAACTAAGCTATCCCGGCCTAAATAATAAATATATATCAGGCCTTATTTTAAATAAAAAATGCTAAACACAATAGCTTAATGTGAAATTATTATATTATAATATATTAGCTTAACACGATATTTGACGTCATAAAATTCTCTTTATTTTTTTATTTTTTAAAGACATTAACTTTTTAAATAACTGCAATAATATTAATTACTGCAAAACGTGTTAAATATTATTTAACTTCTTTTTTATTTTTACTATAAGGGTATATTTATATACTTTTTTAATATTAAATAATTTAATTTAATATTACATTTAAAAAAATGTTTGACATTAACAAATTTCTTTCTTTACTCGACATTTGCATAAATGAATTAAAATATGTTAAATTTTTGAATTTTTAAATGATTATTTCTTAAATTTCTAATTGCGGATTTGACAGTTAAGTTAAACTCAAGCATTAACTTTAATTTAAATAAACTTAAATATATATTTTTTTAAATCTAAATTAAATTATTTTATTTTCTTATCAGAATAAAATTATATATTTTTAATTAGTTTTAAATTAAATCGTATATTTTTCATCAGAATTAAAATATATTATTATGACCTTTGCTTCAGGCTTAAAGTAATTGCATTTTTCAAGCAAAAAAAATCAATCATTACAATAAAATAAAAACAAAATAAAAATAAATGTTTAATTTTATCTGAATTTTTTTTATTAGTAAATAGCGCTTATATCTAAGGTTGCCAGATACACAGTTGTCTAAAGAAGGATACGGAAATGTCAAAAGGAGGACAAAGGAGGACATACTTAATTTTACCTTAAAACAGAAGCTTTTTAAGATTTTGGGGTGTTAATGACTTTTTTATGGTGGGAAGGTCGAGACTCCAACGCTCTAGCCACGGTACTGATACCGGATGAGAATAAACAACAAAGTATAACATCCGCTAATGTTATATCAGAAAATGTTATATGAAATGCCAAAATTGCTTCAGCCGCGTGGTTCTTCTGCAATATCTTGATTTCAAGGTTGAAAAAAACCATCAACTTATTTGATGACTTTGATTAGGTTTTCATGACTTTTAACATGGCGCTTTAAGTCAGTAGCTACTTGGTTAGTAACAGACAAGTATCATAAATCGTTAAAAAGTAATCATAATTCATTCTTGTTGTGTTCCTTAAGCATGAAAGCATAAGCCTCATTCCTTTTGTGCCCTTCCTGCGCCCCTTAAGCATGAAAGCATAAGCCTTATTCTCGCTGTGCCCCTTAAGCACAAAAACTTATTTTTCATAGTGGTTGAGAAGTTGCATTTTCTTTTGGTAGAAATTGAAGTCATTTTTATAAAGAAAGTTGCAACTCAATTGTTGTTGCTATAAGAGCATAAGCGAAAAATGATGAAAGCAAAATGTGCTGAGTTTAAAACATTTTAATTAAAAAAGATTTATACTTTCTTAAGTTTTGAAATTCTTCTGCCGTTCTATAGAACAAAAAAAGAACTTTAAAAAATTATACAGTTTTGAGAACAGTTTTAAATGGAATGAAACTATGTTCTAACTTTTTTTTTTTAACCACATTTAAACTTAGTTATTTTTTTAAGAATAGCTAAGTTTAAATATGGAAATATACATTAAAAAAAACACACAAAAAATATGAAAAAAGATGGACATTTTAAATATGTTCAGCTTTGCCTGCCAGACAGAGGACAAAGGATAACAAAGGAGGACATGTCTTTATTTGCCGGACATCTGGCAATCCTACTTATATCTATCTAACATAATTGCGATTCAAACTTTTGTAACAAATATTTTTACATAATCAACATTTAAAAGTTATTGCGATTTTTTTAAAAATTAATTACTTCTTTTATCTTACCGCCTATAGAATAATTTAAAAGTTAAAAAATGATAAAAAGTTGCTTAACCAAAATCGCTCAATGCATAACACTTTAAAACAAGGCCTGATATATATATCTATATATATATCTATATATATATATATATATATATATATATATATATATATATATATATATATATAATATATATATATATATATATATATATATATATATATCTATATATATATATATATATATATCTATATATATATATATATCTATATATATATATATATATATATATATATATATATATATATATATATATATATATATCTATATATATATATATATATATATATATATATATATATATATATATATATATATATATATACATATATGTATATATATATACATATATATACATATATATATCCACACATATACATACATACATATATATATATATACATACACATATATACACATATATATATACATACACACATATACATACATATATATATATATATATATATATATATATATATATATATATATATATATATATATATATATATATATATATATATATATATATATATATATATAAATATATATATATCAGGGTGGTCACATAAAATTTTCATAAGTAAAATAGGATATTAGAGGATTTGAAAGGATATTTTGCATTTAGTTTAAAGGTTTTTTTTCGCAAAACTACAAAACTTTGAATAAAAATTGAGGATTTTTTTTAGGGTTTCACTTTCATGTTTCCACAGTTGGGCTTTGGACAGGGATCAATAACATCATTTTTTATGTTAAATGATCTTGATTTGCTAAAATTGATCAGGAAATTTAAACATTAACAAGAAATAAAAAAATAAAAAAGAGAATTTAAAGAGGAGATTTGATCATTTTAACTTTTTAGAGGATATTAGAGGATTTTAGGGGAGGTTTTTGAAAAAAGAGGACTCTAGAGGAGCTGTATCCACCCAGAGTGTATATGTATATATTTTAATTATTCAACTCCCCAAGGCCGAGAGGGCCACAGTAGTGGAGGGTAAAAGGGTAAAAAGTAGCCTGTAGGCCCCGAGAGGGCCTACAGTCGATGAGGCTACTTTTTGAGGTTACAACCCTCTCTTAACTCTATAACTCCAAAACACAAACCTCGATGAACAAGGCCGCTGTGCGGAGAAACAAGTTGAGCGCAGTACTACCAGGGACATGGTGGGGATCAAACTCAGAGCTTCTCGCTTATGAGGTGAGCACTCTACCACTACACCACTATACCGCATATATATATATGTATATATATATGTATATATATATATATATATACATAAATATATATATATATATTTATATATATATTTATATATATATTTATATATATATTTATATATATATATAGACCTTAATATAATGATAATATTTTTAAAATTTATTAAACACAATAGTATTCAATCTATTTTTGAACAGATTTTCTATTTATTTATAACTATTTAAAAACTTAACAAAAATATAACAACTTAAAACTGATTTTTATACTAACAACATTGCACAACAAAAATGCATCAAAAAAAGTAACAAAAATAACACCAAACCATTCCAAACAGCATGATCAATAAAATAGTATTGTCCACCGCCATAATTCACAAATACCATCAAAACAATTGCAATTCTAAACATTTGCAATTAGGTATACTATAATAAACTATTCTTTTTAATTAATTAAAGTAATTATTTGTTCAGTTAGTATAATTTTAAAATCAAGAGATTAAAATTTTAAATACTTTGGCGCAGATTTAATATGCAAATTAATGTTTTAGGGTTAAATCAATCAAATCAAATTATAGATTTTGTTTCAAAAAGAAAAATTATTTTGACAATATATAAAAAAATCTTTAGCTTATCTTTTTATAAAAATAAACAACTTGAATTTTTAAATTTTATTAATATTTTTATTAGTTGCTAATTATTTTAATTAGTTTTTATTAGGTGTTTGTATAGGATTAAAACATATAACCTTTTTTTTCCTAATGTTCTTAATTTTTTTATTCATATACTAAAGGTTTAATTTGAGTTAACAATCTAAGAGTAAAATAAATAATAAAAAAAAAAGCTTTTAAAAGCATTTGCTCAAAGATAAAAAATAAAAACTCACCCTCTGAATGTATCAATAGATCTTATTCTTGCAGGTTTTCTCTGAAAATTAAAATCACATCAAAAAAAGATAAAAAAATCAAAATATATATATATATTTTTGCAGATTTAAAGCTGCTTAGTACTAATTTATTCTGCTCAATTTAATTTATGCACTAAAGCACCACTAATCGTTATTTCAGTATGGCATTATCAGTACATACTGATGATACTGATACATCATCATATTTACATACATATTTAATTTGTAAGTTTGGTTTTTATTTTAATACATGAATATAATACAGGACACTTTAAAAAATATATATATGAATATAATAAAGGACACTTTTAAAAATATATATGAATATAATACCGGATAACGCCTGTTCACAAAAAATCCGGACTGATTTCAAATGTACACAAATTGTTCTAAATTTCGAATTTTCGATTCGAAATTTTTAAATTTAATCGGTAAACAACAACAGTTTCATTTTGTGGCAAAATTGAGTTTAAATAATTAATTCAAATAAACATGGAGCATCTAAAAGAGAACGATGTTAGAAATGTGATTGGAAATTTTTATAAACAAAACATAAACAGTGGAAAGAAATTTACAGTGGATCATTTTAAGAAAATGGGAATCGCTAAATCTACAATTTATGACATAATTAAAAGGTCTGAAAATAATTTGCCAATGAATAGAAAAATCGGTTGCGGCAGAAAACCTTTTAAAATTACACCAGAAAAGAGAGAGTCCATGATTGCAAGAGCAGAAGAGAGAATCGGGATTTTGCAAAGAAAATTGGCACTAAAATATAAGATAAGCGTTTCATACGTAAATAGATTATTAAGTATGCATGGACTACAGTATACCAAAAGAAAAAATGCACCAAAAACAACAGAAAAGCAAGAAATTAAACAAAAGAAAAACTTATTAAAACTTTCAAAAACTTTTTTCAAGCCATCAAATGAGTTTGAAATCATCATGGACGATGAATCTTATTTCTGTGTAAATGGTGCAAATTGTTCACAAAACTCTGGCTACTATACAAAGGATAGTTCTCAAACTGATCCTAACATTAAATTCAACTTCAAAAAAAAGTTTGACGAGAAAGTTCTCGTTTGGATTGCAATCAGTCGTTTTGGTCATTCATCGCCTTATTTTGCTGTAAAAAACTGTGCACTGGATGCAAAAACTTATTCTAAAGAATGTATTACAAAAAGACTTCTTCCATTTATAAATTCCAAGCATCAAAACATGAAAATTTTATTTTGGCCTGACGGAGCGAGATGTCATTATGCAAAACACACATTAGAAACATACAACACTTTAGGTATTAACTTTGTCGACGCTAAAGATAACCCCCCAAATGTACCGCAGTTAAGGCCAATTGAAAATTTTTGGGCACATTTAAAAGCAAAAGTTTATGGAAATGGATTTACTGCGAAAAATCTTGACCATCTTAAGAATAGAATTCGATTAAAGTTTGATCCAGACTACTTTTTCAACCTAATGGATTCAGTTAAAACTAAAGTTCGAAAAGCCGCTGATTTAGGACCACTTTCGGTTATAAAATAGTTAACAATGTCCAGTCACTCATTTTAGTTAAAATTTTTGTCGAAAATCGATTAATTTTGTATTAATTATCAATTAAGAACAATTTTTCATTCCGGATTTTTTGTGAACAGACGTTACTTTTATACAACACTAAAGCTTATATAGGAAGTTTTATGAAGTTTTTAAAAATAAGAAACCTTTTGCTATATTTGTATTTTACTTTGTGTATTTGCTTACCATTTTGTATTAACTTAAAATACACTTAAAATAATAGCTGTTTTTTCTGTTGTTTCTGATGTAACTTTTTTTCAATTGATAGAACATCATCATGATTGACCCAGAAGATGTGCAGTTCATCATGCTTTTAGACCATATGCAAAAATCACTATTTTAAACATTCTTTCACATAAAAATTGGAGTTCATGTTACTGTTTGTAAAAAATGGCTGAGTTTTAAAACTATACAAACTATAACTTTCTTGCTAAATTTTTGGCTATTATTGTTTTTATTAAAATTTTCTTTTTTCTTTTTTTGGATTGAACTGCTTTCCTGGAAGTTTCTGTCAAGTTTGCAACAGGTTTTATCATCCATTATAATAAACTTTTGATTTCCTTGAAGCTTCTCATGTAGCAGTTTTCGATCATCTTTTGATTGAGTTTTAAACTTTATAGATCCTAACTTTCTTTCTTTTTTTTAACCACTCAACAATTTGATAATACAGCTGACAGTTTTTTTTTTTTTTTGATTACCTAAAAATAAAAGCTAAAAAAAGTTTTTACTGTCTAGATTGTATAGAACAATATACCATCCAATAATTAACTCTCGAAATTTAAACTTTGGGTAAATGGGTATAAATGGGTAATTTGAGTTCAACTTTCAGGTAAAATTTTAAAATTTACCAGGATTTTATCAAGTTTTTTATTTATTATTTTACTTTTGTTCATATTTATCTATGACAATAACTTCTTTTGTGGTAATAAACCATCATAAACCATCATGAATCATCATGAACCCTCTTAATCCATAACGAACCACCATAAATCATCAAGATCCATAATGAATTATCATGAATCATCATTAACCAACATGATTCATCATGAATCATCATAAATTATCATGAACAATCAAATGTCATTAATTATCAACCAATACCTGTCTTCTCTGGTTTTTCAAAAACTTTGCAAAGAAATTTATTCAACCAAATATCTATTTATCTTTCTATTAATAATATACTTTACAAGAATCAATACGGTTTTAAAAGAAATAACTTTACTAAACATACAATAACTCATCTTACTTAAAGTAAAAATGATTCATATAAAAAGTCAAAATTTACTTCAAGTGCCTTTTTATAGAAATATCTAAGGATTCTGACACTATTATCTCTATTAAGTCTGAAAATTAACAACACTTATGTTTGCTGATGATACAATCTTATTCTTATCTAATAATAAAATTGATAAACCTTTTTATGAAAGACTATTTTAAGCAAGAAGCGTTTTAAAGAAACATTAACTTAACTATATTATTACTTTTAAACACTGTAATAGTTATGATAACATTGCTTGGAGTGGTGCTCACAAAAAATAAATTGTAGCCACTATATTGTCAACAGAAACATTTTTATTCAAAAGATTTTTTATTCAAAGCCTCTCTTACTTAACATGAGTATTCTTAACATATATCAAGAAAATGTTTTTAATGTTCATTTTCAGGGTGTCCACTCTGCTGGAAAAACTGAAAGATCTAAAATGGACTGTTTTTGAAATCATGCTAAAGAAACTAGGAAATGTATTTTTTGTACATTATTGATTCAATGATGTGCAAAAAAAACATTTTCTAGTTTTTCCATCTTGTTTTTTCAAAAAAAACACTATACATTTTTCCTAGTTTTTACAGCAGAGTGGACACCCTGTTTTTTATGTTTAAATATAAAAGCAACTGATCTTCAGCTTTCTTTCAAAAATAAACATTCCTTAAGAAATAATAATTTCTTGAAAATATTCCTTAAGAAATGGTACTTAAACATCCATTTTTCTGAACTTTGATGTTGCATTTCCTTCCATGCAGCTTTTTATGGAAAAAAGTTATAGTAATAAATTATCACAAAATAACTTAATTTATAAATTATCTTTTATTCATTTTATTTAACTTTCTAAAATAACAACTATAAAGTTTTTTAGAAAAAATAACAACCAACCACAATGAGCTCATTCTTAGACGATTTTTGTGACTTACTGATGGTGCTTATTTTACTTTCCCACTCCTCCATTTCCTTTAAAAAAAAAAAAGTTTATAGTATTAATTACAAATATATAATTATATATATACACACATTTATGTATATATATGTGTATATACATGCATAGATATGTCTTTATATACATGCATATATATATATATATATATATATATATATATATATATATATATATATATATATATATATATATATATATACATATATATATATATATATATATATATATATATATATATATTGATTGTTATTTTGTATTATACATTCATACATACATACATACATTATACAGACATTGTATAATGTATGTATGTATGTGTGTGTGTGTGTGTGTGTGTGTGTGTGTGTGTGTGTGTGTGTGTGTGTGTGTGTGTGTGTGTGTGTGTGTGTATAATTAATAATTTTTTTATGTATATATAAACTTTTTTTTTAAATATCTGCTCTCACTCTCTAAATGTGTTCTATATAATAAAATAATACTAGAATTAAAAACTTGAAAAAAAAAATTTCTAGGAGTAGCCCAATACCCTTAAACATCAGACGAGTTCTCTTTAATTATTAAAAGAATAATTCTTCAAAGCATCATGTTGGGTCTCAAAAGAAGCGAAATTATATAAAAACTTCAAAAATAATCATCATTTTATAAAAAACATAAAGAAAAAAAATTATACTAAAAATGCATATTTTCAGTTTTTAGTTTAAAAATGTCATTTTCTAGGCAGTGAAGTCTAAAATAATAGTTTTTTATTAGTTTTATTTTATTATTTATTATCACACTTTTGAAGAACTATAATAATAGTTTTTTGGGTGCTTATAGAAACCAGTACTTTTTATTACACTATTAAATTTGAGTTTTGTTATGTAACATTTGTTTTCGCGCTAAAGATTTTAGCTACGAAAAGTGTTTATAAAAAATACGTATTTATATAAATGTATAATATGTATTTATATAAATGATAATTTAAATAGAGTAATTGTAAACAATCATTAGAATTAATTTGTTACTTTATTTAATAAAGTAATAAGTAAACTTAATAATTTATGTATTTAATATATTTACAATTTATAATAATTTACAAAGCATTTTGCATAGTAAAGTAATTTTTAAAATGTTCATTATTTCGAGCCTATATATATATATATATATATATATATATATATATATATATATATATATATATATATATATATATATATATATATATATATATATATATATATATATATATACATATATATATATATATATATATATATATATTTATATATACAAATATATATATATAAATAAATATAAATATATATATAATATATATATATATTACACACACACACACATATATATATATATATATATATATATATATATATATATATATATATATATATATATATATATATATATATATATATATATATGTATGTATGTATGTATACACACACACACACACACACACACACACACACACACACACACACACACACACACACACACATACAGTGCCAAAAATTATCCGACCAAACATAAAACAACGACCAAAAAAAGTGCTGTATTTTTGTAGATTTCGACTTTTTTGGTGAACTCAAGATTAATAAAAATAAAAGAACATGTTTTTAAATAGATTTTATTTATTTTAATGTAAAATATGAATCACAAAGTTTTCTGTCTTAAAATAAAGGAACTTAGGTTATTTTTTCATTGTCAAAAAAATATTTAACCAAACACATTATTTGTTTCATAATAAATTAATATATAACAAAACAATTATTTTAATACTTCATTTTGCTTGGATTACAGCTTCTAGATGTCTAGGCATTGATTCAACTAAAGATTTTGTTTCTTCTGGTTGAATCTTTTCCCAGGCTTCTTCATTTGCGTCTTTGATGTTATCTTTTTTGGAAAATGAAAAATCTCCAATTTTTTGGTCTTAAATTTCCCACAAATGTTCAGTGGGATTAAGATCGGGTGATTATGCTGGCCATTCCAAGACCTCAACATTGTTTTCAGCAAACCACTTCTTGGTTTTAATGGCACTATGCTTGGGATCATTATCTTGCTAAAATGTAAAATCAGATCCTAGCCGAAGTTTTCAAGCAGATGACTTCAAATTTTGATTTAATATGTTTCTGTATTGGACCTGATCCATTATAGTATCAATAAATTGGAGTTTTCCGACACCCTTCCAAGCCATTGAACCCAATACCATCACGTTACCACCACCATACTTGACAGTTCCTAACACGCAGGATAATTTGTAGGCTTCTCCGGCTTATCTCCAAACTTTTTGGGCTCTATCAGATGACTTTAATTGAAATTCGATTCGTTGCTCCACAGGATCTTTTTCCAGAAACTTAATGGCATGTTTTTGAACTTCTTAGAAAACTCTAATCTTCTTTTCATGTGCTTCTTACTCAAATATGGTTTATTACACACAAGTTGTCTTTGAAATCCCCGGTCTCGGATACGATTTCTGATTGTCTGATGGGATAATTTGATTCCATAATTCTCTTCAGCTAGCTCAGCCAGTTTTCGAGCAGAAATGAAGCGATTTTTCTTGACTTGTATAATTAAGTTTCTATCAAAACTCTTAGAAGTCTTTTTTTTGCGACCCTTCCCTTCTTTTGTGGCTGTTGTTTCGTTCAGATTATACTTCTTCATTATGTCGGATACTGTATTATGAGGAATTCCAGTCTCTTGCTGCACTTGACAATAGGTTTTACCCTGATTGACGTTTACCTCCAACCAATTTATTTAAAAAAACATGAAACCTTTTTTTTGTACAAAAATTTTTTTTTTACAACAAAAAACAGTTTTTTTTAATGCAATTTCTATAAAAATTTGCTAAAATATTTCAACAAATTTCACAAAAAATTAATTAAACTTACCAAAATATTGCTTGGTCAGATAATTTTTTTACAAGCCTATTCAATACTAAGTTTCTTTTAGGACAAATAATAAACCAACTGAAGCATGAATCAAAAAATATGAACGCTAAATAACATACTATTCTCAATAGAATTAAAATGACAGACAAAAACATTTTTTTTTGGGAAAAACTTGTTTGGTCGGATAATTTTTTGAGACACTGTATATATAAAATATATATATATATATATATATATATATATATATATATATATATATATATATATATATATATATACATATACATATATATATGTATATATATATATATATATATCATCCTCAAATTCTAAAACAAATTCCAATTTCAATTAACAATAGGCTAAACCAAAACTCTTCTAATGAAAATATTTTTAACTCCTCTAAACGCGTTTATGAAGATGCCCTTAAAAAAAGTGGCTTTCAAAATTTCGAGCTAAAATTTGAAAAGAAAATTGCAAAAAAGCGTAATAGAAATAGAAACATAATTTGGTACAGCAAAAATGTTTCAACAAATATAGGTAAAATTTTTCTAAAATTAGTAGACAAACATTTTCCTCCCTCTAATAAATTACATAAGATTTTTAACAGAAATACCATTAAAGTAAGTTATAGTTGTACAAAAAATTTAGAAAGAATTATAAAAGGCCACAACTACGCGTTAATTAATAAAAATGAACATATAAAAGAAAAAAACACTGATTATTGTAATTGTAAACAAAAAATAGATTGCCCTCTAAATGGAAAATGCCTTTCGAAAAATGTAATTTACAAGTGCATTGTTTCCTCACAAAACAACCCTGATAAACAATATATTGGCTTAACCGAGGGGGAATGGAAAAAACGTTATGCCAACCACAAACAATCGTTTAAACACAAAAAATATTCAAAAGAGACTATGCTGTCAAAATATATTTGGGATTTAAAAGAAAAAAAAAAAAATTTTAATTTACAATGGTCTATTCTAAAATCTGCCCCTGCCTATAATAACATTTCCAAAAAATGTATGCTATGTTTGCAAGAAAAATTTGAAATAATTACTCATTTAAATCAAGAAAATTTATTAAACAAAAAATCTGAATTAATTTCTAAATGTAGGCACGAAAATAAATACCTCTTAAAAAATTATAAAAACAAATGACCAAATTAAACTATCCCCATTCCAAAGAAAATTATTTCATAATTACTTTCTGTAACTTCCCGTTAACAAAAAAATATAGTAATTAAAAAATTTTTATAATAATTTATAACTTCCTGTAAAATATTTTTTTCTATAAATTGAATTTTTTTGAGATTTAGTAACTCTTCCTGATGATCCAGCAATGGTGAAACTTCAAGTCGAAGATAAAAGTTAGATAAGTGTTTTTTACTAATTAATTATTGCTCTGTTCTTTAAGAATATTGAGCACTCTATTTGTAAAATACACTAACAAAATATACATATATATATATATATATTTTTATTTATATATATATATATATATATATATATATATAGATATATATATATATATATATATATATATATAGATATATATATATATATATATATGTATATATATATATATATATATATATACACACATATATAATTTTTTATGCTTTTCACCACAGGGTCAAGAGGGATATTGCAGTTGAGGAGGCTACACACACCAGCTTTATTAGGTCAATGTACCCTTATAACTAGCGCGCTTTAATTTTTTAGAGTGTTCCCAAAATCACAGGATAATTACTTTTAGAAAAAATACAAATAATAAAATAAACTAATTTTATTATTCTTTCCCCTTATTCTTGCAGAATAGTTGACTTGCAAAACAATGCAAATAACTTCAAAGTTGTATGTTTTTGACTTCTCGGTGTAGTTAAGGCGATTTACAAATTATTTGAATTCTTTAATTTGGAATTAGCATGGTTTTATCAACATATTATGTCCAAACCAGAGCTTTAAATGATGTTATTTTTTTGCTTCAGGTTTTTTAATACTTTAAGAAACTTTTCTTTTTTTATATAATTTTCAAAACACTTTACTACCCGTAATAGTGAATCTAAAGAACACTAAACTCCGCTCATCGGCATAACAAGAAATTTAGTTAAAATCTTTTGAAAAAGTTCCTTAATTTACTACTGACTCTAGTTCTAATCGGTTTTGACATATATTACCTATAAATGTAATAAATGACATATAAACCTATAAATTCTGCTACAGCATGGGGCTCACAGTGGCTGGTGAACTTTAATTCAGATAAAACTCAATTTTTTTCAGCCAATCGTTATCGCAATAATTTAGATCTTCCTATATTTATGAACGGTGATGTACTCGATGAGTCACCTACTCTTCATCTTCTAGGATTAACTCTTACTTCCAATCTTTCTTGGAAACCATATATCAAATCGGTTGCAAAATTAGCATCTGCTAAGGTTGCATCTCTTTATCGAGCTCGCCACTTTCTTACTCTGGATTCTATTCTCTACCTCTATAAATCTCAAATCCGGCCTTGTATGGAATACTGTTGCCATATCTGGGGCGGATCTTCTAATGATGCCCTTTCTCTTTTAGACAAGGTGCAAAAACGCATTGTAAACATAGTTGGACCTGCTCTTGCAGCCAACCTTCAACCATTATCACATCGTCGTAATGTTGCTTCTCTTTCTCTTTTCTACAAATACTATAATGGGCACTGCTCGAAAGAGCTAACGTCTCTTGTGCCATCTACTAAAATTCATTCTCGTGTTACTCGTCATTCAATTAAGTGTCATCCTTTTTCTGTGACTGTTCCTAAGTGCTCCAAAAACGCTTATTCGTCTAGTTTTTTTCCTCGAACATCAGCTCTTTGGAATTCGCTTCCTTCATCTTGCTTTCCTGATTCATATAATTTGCAATCTTTTAAATCGTCCGTCAATCGTTATCTTGCTCTACAATCTTCATCTTTTCTCTTACAGTAACTTCCAACTTTAATTAGTGGCTGCTTGCAGCCTTGTTGGAAGCGAAGATGTTTAAAAAAAAAAAAAAAAAAAAAAAATAGTTGTCAAAACACAATATTTCCATCAATCTTTACAAAAAATACTAGAATTCCCACTAAGAAAGAGCTTATAATTTAGAAAAATTGCCAATAAATGATCAGAACAGATCATATTGTTAAACTATAATGTACATTTCACTTAAAAAACGTATTTGCTTAAAATCTTATTCAAATTTGGACAAGCGATTGTGATTTTTAAAAGATTTTTTTTTAAAAAAATAGAACCTTTGGTCTGGGTTTTTTTGCTTATAAACATTTTATATTTTATGATACCACAAAATTTATCACTTAAATTTTTTTTATCTTTTCATAGCTCACAGGCCTGATCATTTAACGAAAATATGTCGTAGTCAACAAAATATCATATAGACGCTATAATATTTTAAAATTGCCTTAACTACACCGAATTACAAAAACAATGCAAATAACTTCAAAGTTGTATTTTTTTTGTCTCAAGTTTTTATGTTTTAGCAGTAGATTCAGGTGAGTGATCTAAATTGAAGTTACTATTGTTAAGCTTATCATTATCTTCTGTTTCAACTACATTTTCAATTATAAGAAAAAGCTTACCAGTTATTTATAAAACTAAAAATATTATTCCTTTTTTAGATGGTATGTTCTTATTGAAAGAGTATTCTTTCAACGAGATTATTTTTAAGACCACAAGGTGTATACAATAAATTTTCATGAACCATCATTAGATATTTTAATATTGAAGCCATTTGTTAAGCCAATACCTCTGATTGTCCAAAAAACAAAATATATAAATTTGGCAGGAAAGCTAAAACATAGATTATTGCCATCTAAAAATCCCAGAAAAATTTTTAAAGATTTCAGAAATTTGATTTATTAGTTTTTCTGGAAATATTTCTATATTTTAAACATTTTAGATCAAGTGCAAAACTCTTTCTTGTGTGTAGGCTTTGGCCATGTATTTATATGTTTAAATATTTAAATTGATAATTTATAGAACTTTTTATGTATTCCTACAACATTATTTGTTATATTTATTATTTGTAATATGCAAAAACAGGAAGTTGGTTAAAACAGCAAGAGGTGGTTTAATTTAGGGGTCATCCATAAAGTGCGTATGCAGTAAAACCACTGATTTAGGACCCCTCGTCCCTTGTACAAACCTGTACGCTTTCGAAGATCCCCCTCCTCCGCATACGTACGCATTTTTTTTTTCAAATAAAAAGCCCCCCCCCCCCTCCTTCCACAACAAAGTATTGAAAAAAGTAAAATTAAAAACAAATTTTTAAAACCCAATGCTTTTATATGTAATTAAAACACAAATTTTGCATTTAATTTTTTCTAATATTACTCACTGTCTTAAACAGCCCTCTCCCCTTGTATGTGTTAGTAAGCTTTTGGGAGCCCCCCTACCTCCATACCTGCGTACGTAATTTATGGATGGCCCCTTAACTAGAACTGCACAAGAAAAGAGATATTGTACAAGAAGCTGCTGGAGGCATCGCCTCCAGCATAATGTTTATTTGGTACAAAATGAAATCAATTCGGAAATAAACATGGATGAACAACAAACGAGTCAAGCTGAACCAGTGACAAACAAGTAAGCTAAATACAGTATGTAGTGTTGTTATTAAAACAACCACCCTCCTCTAAATTTTAGAAGTTTAATAAATTTTTTGTAAAATAATCTCTTTTTAATTTATTAATGGTTTTTAATTTCGCAAAGTGATTTCGAACAGGCCTACTATTATTATATGCTAACCAAACCTTACTTATCTGTTAAAGTATTTTCTCTCTAAGCATCAAGTTCAACAAACATCCAAAAAAAATAATCAGAAAACGATTACCTAAACCTGAAACCTGGGGATGTAACAAAAGAAAAAACGCTAAAAATGTAAAAACTATACAAGAAAAACATCAGAAAGATGATCAGAAAGATGATCAGAATGATATTATTGTATCATTTTATTCCTTAAATTCAGCTACTGAAAAAGTTATTTTTTTATTACTTCCACAGATCGCACTGCCAAAAAAAAAACTATGAGGAAAACAATGAAAATAGTCATACTGCAAATGAAGTAAATGATGACCGCATAGAAAAATTTTTTTTTTCAAAAAGGCATTACTCTTATAGATATTTTTTTAATGTAAAAGGAGAAAAAATATTTTTTGTTACCAAAATATTCTACCTTTTTTACACTGCCAATTTCACAAAAGACTTTCCAACTCACAACAAAAAAGATGTTAAAACAAATACTCCTGCATAAGATCTATTAGATAAGACCATGAAAAGCAAATGTACACAACACAATGATGCTGATTCAGCTAGGGATCACCTAAAAATACATCCAACAGTTGAGTCGCATAATTCTTGTGTCAGCGCATTTAGAGAATACTTTGAGTCACACCTTAATGTATCAAAAACAAATGATCTTTACAAAGAGAAAATATAAACAAAAATATTAAGACAGTCAAAAAATTCAAGTTTACATCCATATATTTTTTTCATTGAAATCAAGCTTGGTTTTCACATTCCCAAGGAAAATTAATAAAACACTGATACTACGATACTATGTAAGAAATGAGAAATGTACGTGCTGAAGAAAAAAATGTTCTGGTTTTAATTTTTTACCTTTAAAATATAATTTTATTTCAGCAGATATTAGTTTCCTTTTTAACTTGTTTTAGGATGCTTTTTAATCCAATTGGACTATAAAAAGTTGTGTTTTCATGTTTTCCTCATGAGCTTTTCAATATCATGACCTACATGATCCATTTCCTAGACATACTTTCTAGTCATTGAGTGACATGGAAGGGTGTATTTCATAGTGATTGAGTTAATGTTAGAATTGTCTCATTAAAAATGTATAATATCAAATGACATAACATTTGATATTATACTGTTCTGATTTTGAGAGAAATTATCTGAGAAAGCCAGGTGGTGTATAATTTGACAGCATATTATTTAACAATCAAAAAAAACTTTATGAGGAAAACTGATTTTTATAATCCATTTGAATTGATAAGTTTCCTATAACAAATTACTTGAAAAATCCTTAACGTGTCATTCCAACGAACCCACACGACTTCAATAACTGTGCAGCTCACACTCAGTATAAAGTTCATACACGAGTAATAAAAAGATAAAACATTATTGTGATTGGATTTTTTCTGAAAGACCATTTAGTCAAACTATTGAAATATAAATTTAGTGCCCTTCCAGTATTGACATTACCCAGTGAAAAACAAGGGGGCAATTCCATATCAAATCACCCAGTCCATTGAACCATGTGTCTTCCTTTTGTGTTATATTTTGACACATTATTCCTAATTTTAAAAAAATATTGCAAAATTTCAGCTAAAAAAGTTTAGCGGTTGACAAGATCTGCAATTTTAATACTGACCTGGTTTCCTAAAATGACCTGGTTTTCATAACAATCTGAAAAAACATTTTCCTTAAAATAATAAGAAATAAAAATGGCAAAAACATGAAAATGAACATATATAATGTTTTTTTGATGCTGAATTCAATAAATGTACTTAAAATGCTCAAATATAAAAAGAACATGCATAAAAATTAATAAAACAACTAGTTTCTATAAAACAACTTTGGGGCCCAATATCTCAAAACACCCCCATCAAAAAAAAATTTTTTTTGCTGTTAATATTTTCAGCTGTTTATAATCTTACTAGGCACAAAAAATCTAACTGGAAAAACAACTAAAACATACGGAACTTTAATTTCAAAGATGTATTACTTTTTCAAGAAATTCCCAAAAAATATTTGTAAATAAAATAAAGTTAATCGTAATTTAAAAAGTTACTTAAATATACAAGATTTGTAAAGGTATCAAAGATGAAAGTTATTTTGACTGTGTTTGTAATAGTTTACAATATTGCTCCCATTTTACTTGTACTTCCTCTATTTCAGCATTTTCAAACACATTGTTTCTACCAGAACTAGAGCAAGCATGTGGAACAGATAGTTTTTTCAATATGTTGGTGTTTGGAATAAAACAGTAGTCGTCTCTTTCAGGCCAGTTAAAACAGATTGATGGACCATTTAGATGAAGAAACTTAACTTTAGCATCAACTTCTTCTAAGTTGGTTTTAGTTACAATGCCGATCCACCACTTATCATCACAGACTACAGCGACATAACAACCTAAAGTGACAGTATCAAGTTGAGATATGTCTTGTTTCTTTTTAAGATTGTGGATTATTGTATAATTAGTGTTTGTACTACACCTCTTTGCCCCAACCTTGCTATCTCCAAGATGTATAAATTGATGAAAGCTACGAGTACCAGGTAGAGCTGTTACACCAGTGTACCATTCTTTTTGCTCTTCACGTTGCAATTGTAAGTCCAATCCCTTTATGTAAATGAAGTTAACAACTTTGATTTTATCAATACAAAATTCATACATAGCTTCTGATGTGAGAATTTGTACGGTCGTTTCTGTACGGTTTCTGTACGGTCGTTTTAAACTTTCTTGTGCTGTTAATCTTTTTACAGTACCACCAATCCCATCGCATGGTGACTTTCCATGGGACGTGGCAAAAAAGTTCCATTCAATTTTAAGGCAAAACTCGCTCTCTAGTTGGCATATATTGTAAAAGCTTTTACAATTTTTGTACTGTCCTGCACAACCATCAGTGAATAAATGTAATTTGGACAGATTGGAAAATTTTATTTTTAATATTGGTATGATTAGTTGGAATATTTTGTACACATAAGTAACATCATGTATAATGTCATCTGATATAAAACAGTAAGAAATATGTTTCAGTTCACCTTTATCATCTTTATAGTATATGACTAATGGATGTAAAGAACATTGTTGGGTGTTCCAATGATAGCTCTGTATTTCATCTTGGACAACAAAAGCATAATTTTTAGCAAAGTCGCCAATAATGATAATGTTTGATTGATCCATATATTGTTTCAGTTGGTTAAGGTACTGTGATTGAGAGTGAGCAATAAAAGAATGAGCTTGTAGCTTTTCAAAACAAGATGCTAATAGTTCAACAAACATTGGAACATCAGCTGTTAAACTTAATAGTGTTGCACGGTCAGTAGTTTGCCATTGCTTGTAGTGTATCTCAAAATCATCTTAATATTCTCCAAAAATCTCATACAAATATTTGGTGAGGGGTTCTTTACCAGGACAATCATCACACTGTGCAAGCATGCATTCTTTGTTTTCTACTGAGTAAACGGTTTTTGAAAGTAAGTCCTTATACTTTAGTCCAATATTTAAAGCATCTACTAGCAATATGGCATTTTGGTGATAAGAACAAACGCAAACAGAATGTGTACCACTTGCACCTGGCAAAATGCACCACTTTGGTCTAAGTGAAGCAAATTTTAAGTAACTTATTTGTATTTCTGGATTGTTTACTTTGTATAATAAATATAGTTCCTTTAAATTAAACAAAAGCAGTTTTTTTTGTTTATGGACGTTCTTTTGAATGCTAACATAATCTTTTTTTCCAGGCATAGTTCTACATAAATCACTTGAATCATAAAAAAGTTTAACAGAATCTTTTATTTCTTTTTGTAAGACTTTCCCTTTATACAAAGGTGAGATAGCCAACAATCCTTTTTTGTTAAAAAGTTGTCTAGCCTTTTTTGCTTGGTATTCTGTAACTGCAAAGTTATTTTGTACTTCTAATATTGACCAACTTGGGGGTGCCAGTGTTAGAAGTTGAACAATAGTTCTTTTGTCAGAACATAGAATTTTTTCTTTTATCAAGCTCATAATTTCATCAAAGTTTTCAGCCTTCTTTTTAATGTCATTTGGTTCATAACACAGTTTTGAAGAAACATTGAATTGACTTTCAGTTTTTCTAGTAAGGTTACTTACCATTTTGTTGATGCGCGCAACTTTTCGCTTTCCTTCTAAGAGTATATGTTTTGATGACTTTGAATGAGATTTTAGAGGAGATATATTAAAATTTTCAAGTTCTTCATTGATCTCCTGTCTTTTTGATTTGAATGATGATATTAGAAAATCTTCATCTTGTTCACCCTGACTTTGCTTCTCTTCTTTAAGATCTGCTTTTTTGGCAATCTTTTGCTTACAGGGTTTGCAAAGTTTCTTCCCAGGAGCAATATTTAAGCTACTTCTCATCATGTCTTGTGACTCATTTATCGTAACTACTCTAAGATTTTCTAAAAGTAATTGAATTGTATATATAATTGCATATAGCTTTATGTACTTTGTATATAGTATAATTGTATGTATAGTTGTATATAGCTTATCTGCACAATTGTTTAAAACATTGTTTATGTTTTGGAAAACACAAATTAAAAATATATATATATATAAAATACTTAAATTCCACTTTTACTTACTTGTAATTTTCTTTGTATGTTTTTTGAATGGATCACAGCATGCTTTCTGCCATATAGGATACATTTTCAAATAATTTGTAGATTGTTTTTCACATAATGTTGTTAAGTTTGATAGTTCAATGTTACAGCGTAATGATATAGCTATTTTTTCTTCGGTGCTTAAAGTTCCAATAACATCTTGTTGGCCTTTGCATGCATCTGATGTCATTAACCCAATAGAACACATCTCACATCTTATAATAAACTACTTTGTATAAATGTATTTCCTAAAAAAAAAGAGAATTCTCCTACTTAATTAAAAGAATTCTCCTACTTTAATAAAAGAATTTTCCTACTTAATTTTTAGTAAAAAAAAAAAATTTAATATAGAAATAATTCAAACCTTTTCAGAATCCCACTGTTGTATAATTTTTTACACTGATAGATATTGTTAATTTTCTTTATAGATATATTTATATATATATATATACAATTTATATATATATCAAATTGTTAATTTGTTAAAATTTAAATAAAATTTACGAATGCTGTTTTTTAACTGAACTTTTTATAAACTAGTTATTATAAACTTTTACAAAAGTTGTCAAAATTTTAAAAACAAATGCACATCCATATCACACTAATTCAGTTTTTATATAAAACAAAACAGGATGTTTTTTTCAGTTGTTAAGTTCAAATAACTAAGTTTTCATATAATTAAGACTTCCTTAAATATAACAAAATTGTTTTTTTTTTTAAGGAGTCTTTTAACTAAATATAATATTTTACAGAATTCTATTTGAAAGTTTTTTAAAATAGCTTATTGAAAATTTGATACATCTTTGAAATTAAAGTTCCGTATGTTTTAGTTGTTTTTCCAGTTAGATTTTTTGTGCTTAGTAAGATTATAAACAGCTGAAAATATTAACAGCAAAAAAAAAAATTTTTTGATGGGGGTGTTTTGAGATATTGGGCCCCAAAGTTGTTTTATAGAAACTAGTTGTTTTATTAATTTTTAAGCATGTTCCTTTTATATTTTAGCATTTTAAGTACATTTATTGAATTCAGCATTAAAAAAACATTATATATGTTTATAATCATGTTTTTGCCATTTTTATTTCTTATTATTTTAAGAAAAATGTTTTTTCAGAGTGTTATGAAAACCGGGTCAATTTAGGAAACCAGGTCAGTATTAAAATTGCAGTATCTTGTCAACCTCTCAACATTTTTAGCTAAAATTTTATATGTTAACTTTTCTTTTTAAGATGCAACAGCCAAAGAGGTTTTTAAAAAATTTGAAGACCCATGGTTCAAAATTTTCTAAATTTTGGGTGATTTGATGCGGAATTACCCAAGGGCCCTCAGGCACTTGAATTCCATTTTTAATAACAGAGAATTGGTTATTAAAAATTGGTTAAAATATTGGTTATTACAGTTATAAAATATTTACTCAATCTATTATTGAATTTATAATAATAGTGTAACATATGTGTAAAATTCCTGTATATAATCATTAGTGCCTAATGACTATATACAGGAACTTTTTTTTTGGTTTACTGCGTCTTACACTAGTCCCATTGGAGGGACATACCTTCAATGGGATAATACTTGATTAGTTAGTGAGGTCTACAGCCGAAGATTTTCCAGGTGAGATCAGGATTTTTGTAGGTTGTTCCATCAGAAAATTTTAAATATTTTGAATAAATAATTAAAATTTATCAATAATTTATAAGAATCAATAATAATTAAAATTAAAATTAGAAATTAAGATTTCTCTGTAAATTTTAGAGAACGAATTTAAAAAAAAAAATTATAAAAAGAGAATAAAAATTACATACCAAAAAATAATCAGAATCACTGACATAATTACCATGTCTAAAAGTTCTAAAATAAACATGAATAAATTTTTAATACATTTTTTAAAATATATTTTAAAAAAATTTCTCTGAAAAAGTGTTTGAGATAGCTCTTCTAAACTATAAATATTTCGTTTAGCATTTTAAAGATTCCTAAAATCAAATTTTTAGTTAAGTGTTAACTTAATTGTGAAGACTTGATATTTACGAAAGTGTTTTTATAAAAATTTGTGAGGACTCAATATTTATAAGGTTTTTTTTTTAGTACAGTTGAAATGAGCTCTTTTCTTAAAAACAATTTTGAACATTTAAAAAAGTTATAAAAATAATTAAACAGACGGTTATTAATCTTATTCTTTCTGTTTAGATCCAAGTAAAATGTAAAGTTTTTATATACAGACAGTTATTAACCTTTTTCTTTTGGTTTAGATCCTGCTAAAGAGCAAAGTGTTTAGATCCTTGTATTATGTCAATTGTTTAGATCTTAGTAACCCAGGGGTCGAAATAAGTGTTGGACATTGGCAGCACCCAGACTGTTTTTGAAACTGGTTTGAGGCGCAATCTATCATTGTTCATTTTTACTAAAAAAATGAATCTGTTATGATCACTTTAATTTTTATTTTACGTTTTAATGTTTATTTTATATCCTTAATGTTTATTTAGTTGTTAATTTTTATATAATTTAATGTTTGCTTTTATATTCTTCTTTGAAGTTCTTCAAAGTTCTCCAACTGTTTTAGTAGAAGTAAGTATGTTTAATGAAATTTTTGGTTGCAGAAAATAATTGATTAATAATCCTTTTTTTTAACTAAACTATTACAGGGTTGTTCATTTTTATAAGCGTGTCTATTCATTTGTATATACAAGCGTATTTATTCATTCTTATACGCGCATTTATATGTGAGTCAACCACCCAAAAAATCTCTAATATAATTTTATATAAACAATAAATATGTTTTTATGATTTTATATAGATATATTTAAAACATAAATTACGTTGTTGCCACTGCTATTTATTTAAAAAATGGTTGCCGAGCCAGCGCTGGATTTGTGTAACTACGCATATGGTTGTAAAATGGAACTAAATTTAACTCTGTAGTATCCATAATATTTTCAAGTATCCCTATTTCAAGACCTTTCTCCCTGTTTGTAAGTATGTTTTAAAGAAGAAGAAAATTCTTCTATTGGATTAAGCTGTGGCGTTTATGCTGGCAGATACTTAATAGCTATGCTATGAGAGGCTAGTGTTTACCTAACAGAAAGACTCCAGTGGAATTTACAGCTGAATTGTCCATATCAAGCACTAGCGCTTCCACAACTGCATTTCTAATCGCTGGTGTCAACGTTGTAGTAATGAAAGTGCAAAATGAATCTGCATTCCAGCCTCCAGTTATTATTTCATAAGCCAGCATTCCCATTGTTGAAACAGCACAAATCAAACTAATATTCTTGCCACGATTTGCAGATGACTGTAAAACTGCTGGCGCACCTCTTAGCGAATAACAATATGAGCTGTTAGTGTGCACATTAAATTCAGTTTCATCCAAATAAATAAGTTTTTCATTTGAAATTTCATTAATTTCGCTTGCAATACATTGTGTGTAACAATAACGTGTGTTGAGTTTCGTTCTTCTGGCACATGCACATTAACTAGAAAGTTCACGCCTCCTTTTTTACAAATGTTGCTTATTATTAGAGCCGGCCTCGAACCTTTGACCTCTGGGATCTGAGCCAGAACTCTAACCACTGAGACACGGCTACATTATCATGCATTATCTTACATTAGCTTAACATATTACACATTAGCCAAATTAACATGCATTTATTAATATTAAAAGAATGCAAGTAGATTGATTTTTAGCAAATTGCAGAAAATAATACGAGTTAAAGCCTTTAACTTTATTTTATAATTTTAAATTTTTTGCACATTAGGATAGTTCTCAACTTGTCCAGCTGCAGAAAAAACTCTTTTTGAAGAAGCTGATGAACCTGGAATGGGATAGATTTTCCTGACAACAGATGACAGCTTTAGATATTGTGGTGCCATGCTCTTCCATCACTGTAAAACGTCAGTTTCTTTTGCTACTAATAGTGATGCAAAATATTTTTCTAGTTCTGCTTGAATTTCAGAAGTGTTTTTGGATTTCAATTTAAAACAAAGATCATCTTGAGTTAGGGTAGCCAAAGTTTGGTAGAAGTCAATCTTGCCAGAATCAAGAATATTAGTAGGTGTTCGCTCCAGAAGTAAGGGTGAGTCAATTTCCTTAGCAGATGAGTCTAGATGATGTCCAGTTTGGATGCATGTTCATGACAGATATGAAGTCATGCTTTGTTTTAAGGAGTTTGCCTTGGTCTAGCATGTGAGCAATTGCATAGGTGGTGTTCTCCATGCCATCTTCTTTATAGTGTTTTATAAATTGTTTATCCATAGCTGTTGTTAAATGCTTCATATATGCTTCATTCTTTTGGTCAGCAAGTCTGATATTGACATAGCTATAAGCACAAAGAATAGTAAATAAGTAAACACATATGTAGCCAATTTCATGAAACTACAAAATAGCAAAACAAATGTGAATGAAAAGTTAATTTAGTTTTTAATATAAAACACATGTAATTTTAGGTTTCTGAAAATATAAAACAAAACAGTTATAATGATTTAAAATATAAGGTCAAAAATTACCTATGCAAATTGAAGATGCCCGGGATCATTTGATGAACTGAGGGTGCTTTGTCAGCAGAAATTTTGACAGAAAAATCATAGAACTTTTGAAGAACTGGCAAAATCTTCTTTAAGATCTGAAACTGAGTGAGAGATGGAACACTATCCTGAAATGGGTGTCCTTCTCGGACTAACATTTCAAGACCTTCTCGAATGTCAAGGACTGACGTCACACTCAAAAACTGACTGTTCCATCTAGTCTTGCAAGATAAAATAACCTTTTTATAGATGACTTTTCAGCACAAGCTTTTTTGAGTTTGGTACATGACAATGCGCTTATGTGCAGATGTGCAACCAACTCACCACATTTTTCGACAGACTCTTTGATCAGTTTCACATTAGCAATGCTTTTTGTCATTATTAAGTGAAAGGTATGATCAGCACATATAATTTCTGTTTGCAATTGTAAACTTTTTTTAACTACCAAGATGACATTTGCACCTTGGTCATTGATGCCACCATCTGAAAAATTAGGAACAAAAAATATTATTAATTATTTATTAAATATTAAATTATATTATAAATTACTTGTTATTATTATTACAAAACTAAACAAAATGATAAAAAATGTTTTAGTTCAAGTATCCAATACCAGTCAAAAAATGAATACCGGTATTATAAAATTATAATACATAAATATTTTAAATTTTTCAAGCAAATTAAATAAATTTAAGAACCACGAAAACTTGAAAAGAATGCACATTTATTGATCTATTTGGTAGAACCTTTATCTTTTATTCCATGAAAGTAACCTCTTAAAAAACAAAGATCATCCAGAGTTTTGTTGTTCATTCAGCACCGCAACTTGTTTAAAATAATACCGGCAGCAGAAAATGCTCTTTCAGATTCAACGCTAGTTGGCCGAATTGTTAAAAAGGAGATCATAAACCTGTTGGAGATACTTTCCTTGCACAACTTCATCTTCGAAGAGACTCATTTCTTTTTTTAGACACTTGATTATAACACCAACGCATTGTGGTTGTTTCCTGACAACCTTATAGCTTATTTGTTTACAAATGGAAAGTTAAAACTAATAAGTTTGAATTTCTAATACCATCTTCTAGACCTTTATGCAGATAAGAAATTAAATTGCACAACTTCATTCTTTTTGCAATACGTTGTTTTAAAGCACTCATAAATTCTATGCTCAATGATGACTAAATTTCACATAGCCTGTCAAACATTAATGTTAATGCTGCATCCGCAGAAATTAAGTTAGCATCCTTGCAACAAAGTGACTCAACAGCTAATTTTACCGGCAAAAGTGCTGAGATAGTAGCTGAAACTGTTTCAAAATCAGTTTCTGTAAAGTTTATATTAAGTTATATCTGATTTTTGAATATATCTGTTTTTTTGATTTCTGATTTTTGAATGCATGATTTTAATTTGTAAAAATGTTCAAGCATTGCTAATAGGCTATTCCATCTAGTTTTGGAATCTGCAATTAAGAAGTATTCTTCACAAAAATCGCGATTTACATAATTCTGCAGTACCTCATTTTTTAATTGTGAATGTTTGAATATTTGCACAATTTTCCTTACTTTTTGTATAAGGGGACCAATTTGAGTATGTGTTATTTCTGTATCTTGTACTTGTATATCGTAATCCATTACTAATCCTTCCTCGTATGTATTTGAAATATTTTTAAAGACACCATTGTTTGTGCTCTTTGGCATCTGAATATGAGTCGAAGTCTATTGATTCATTCAAGCAAATGTTTCTTTCTTCGTTTTTTTTTTTTTATATAGAACATCTACAACTGTAAGTTGAATTGCATGGGCCAAACACAACTGCTGAGCAGCCGGTATTAATTTGCCTACTTTTTGCATAACTGCTGCACCATCATTTGTTAAACAAACAATATTCTTTTCTAATGACAAACCATACTGACTCAATTTTTCACTTAAGAGTAAGACACATTTTTCTGCAGGTAAACCTCTATTGATTCAGAAGTCCTAAATTCCAAAACTTTGACTCCGAGTGAAGATTCACATTTATGTATTGCCTGTTCCTTAAGGAAGTCAACTCATCAAAAGTAATACTAAAACATTTTGCTGTTTAATTTATATTCTAATACTTCTTTAATTACTAACTGTCGAATAGTTTCGCTATAAATAGTGACAATTTTTTGTATAGTCGTGGCGGATTTCGGAAGTTTATCACTTTAATGCTTTTAATGATTTTCGAAGATCATCGGATGTTATGAAAATTCTGAATGGAAGCCCATCAAGTGTTGCCATTCTTCTGTAGTTTTTTAAAAATAATTAGTATTTTTGGAAGAGGCATATCAGATATTGAATTAGATTCACCAAGAGGTTCACTAGCATCTCGTTTCCGTAATATTACATCATGCTTTGTTTTTAAATGTGTACGAAGGCGGCTTGTTGAGCCACGTGCTGTTTTTATAATTTTTGCGCACTTCTTACACTTTGCACTTTGCCCTTTTTCATCTTTGAGTAAGAAAAACCAAACAGAATATTTATCTCTGCCTTTTGAATGCTCAATAAACTTTTAATTTCACTCTCCATCGGCTAAATTAGAATATTATCTCAATTTGTAAATATGTGTCACATATTTTATCCTCACAATGTTTATATCAGTCACATAATGTGACTGATATAAACATTTAACTTTTAAATGAAATGTATTTAAATAAGTTTAAACTTAAAAATGTTAATTTTTTTAACCTTCAAAAGTTGTTCTTGGTAACTATTTTAAAAAAACTATCAAAGAAATATATAAAGATTTTGTAATCTGTAAAAATGTGAACTCGTTTTTACTTTTAGATCCTCGCTGTATTACTAAAAATGTCAAATCAAGAACTATATAATGTTTAATGCATTGCTTTAAAGTATACGCACTTATGATTGTTTTAAAAAAGAATAAAAACAACAACGCGTAATTATAAACCTCCTGGGAATTTAAAAGATTTTAAAAATGAGTCAAGTAATAATGAGAAGAGTTTCATCAAAGAGTTGTCAATCAATCAGAGTTTGACAACTCTACTTTTATATATTAGGTTTTTACTCAAACAAAGAGTTTAAACATATGATAGAATAAAAAATATTTTAAAAACTAACTACAAATGTTTTTGAATTTTTGTATATTTATAATCTGAAATACAAAAATGCGATGTCTCAAAAATAGTTGCATTATAATATCTACTTAAATGTTGTAATACTTTAATAAAAACTTTCAGTATAAATCAATTTATAAAAGTACATGGAGTATACAAATATTACTAAAAATAATAAATAATAAACAACCATTCAAATACCGAAATACCGGTATATTTAAGCCTTTTAATACCAGTATTCGAAACTAGACAAAATGGACCTTTTCTGCAACAGTTGGTTGCATCAATAATAGTTGGTAGCATCTTTTACAGTAAGCCTAGAGTCAATCGACTGAACTGACTGATGAAATCAACAAAACCTGTAGTGGAGACAATATTGAATGGAGTGTTGGTTCTGCAAAGCGTAGCTGTCAGGTTGTAGTTAAATCTGATTTGTTATGTATCATTGTCCGCATATGCTTTCTTTTGTACTATAAATTTTGTAATTGATGGTTGAATGGAAAGACCAACACCACTTTTGGATTTTTTTACTGTACTAGCAAGCTCTTCTGCAGCAACTCTCTTTTTTTTCTGTTCAAATTGTTTGTTGATGTCTTTGTGCTTACTTTTTATGTGAACAAGTAGAGTAGATGTTGAGTGCTAAGGTGTGATTAGTATCTCCGTAAATCTTACAAGTTGATTTAAAGTTTACTGGTGTGTTCTTGAGGAAACGCTCCCAGATTAAACTTACTGGAGGCATGATTTCCATTATTTAAATTTGGTTTTTTCAAAGTTAACTGAAATATAAAGTTAATCATAAATGCTACTTTTTTGAGATGGAAAAAAGAAACAGCAGTTAACAACAAAATGTTAACTAAATACCAACTAAATGAAAATTTAATTATTATTCCTTTTGATCACTTGTTCTTATCGAGTATTTAGCACATAATTAAAATAAATAAAAAATTCTAATATAATATTATTTAAAATTTAAACCTAATTAAAGGTAACTTTTGTTAAACTATGAAAATTGTGATTGATAATATGCACATTATATAAACAATAGTTATGTATACAACAGGCCTGGACACATAACATAAGCATTAGTTAAGTTTGCAATATTATCAATCAAAATTTTCATAAATTAACGAAAATTAAAAAACTTTAAAAAAACAAATCACAAAAAACAACATAGAGAACAAACTTTTTTGCGAACCAAATTAAAATTAAAACCAAAAAACATCAAACTGTTTTTATAAAAACAATAAAAGTCTTTGAATAGTCATTTTTTATAAACCAAAATTATTATTTTTTAGCTTGTAATTAACCATATTTCAAAACATAATAAAACACAAGTGAAACAAAGTAATTTTTTATTTATTAAAACAAAAAATAGACGTTTACAAAAAGCAACAACTTGCGTTAAAAAAAATAATGTATTATCTAAAAATGCTGAATACTGAGAACTTAAGTTATGCAATCTTTACCATTCCTACAAACAAAAGGTGCCATCCATAATTTTTGACCATTTTTGCCCTCCCCTTCTTCTTTGTCACAAAATTGTAACACTTAAGTAACAAGT